>NW_025958147.1:0-34424 GCF_023159225.1 Perognathus longimembris pacificus | reverse complement strand
CCAGGTCCTAAATGAGCTTTTTTCTCTGTTCCCTCACCACAATCCAGATTCTTTTGGGGAGTTACCAGTACAGTAACCATTCCAGGAAGTACTTAATTTATTAAGCTACTGCTTTTCTTATTCTCAGTGGAGATATTTACTGATAAACAGCTACCTACGCAGCATGTTCATGTCGTTCCTAAATGAGCTTTTATCTCTCTCCACACACCACAAATCAGATTCTTCTGAGGAGTTCCCAGTACATTATCCTTTCCCCTGTGTAATTACCTTAACAAGCTCCAGCTGCTTTTATTCTCAGAAGGTTTACTCCCTGATATACAACTGCCCAACCCCTTCGTAAGTGCAGGTCCTAAATGAGCTTTTTTCTCTGTTCTCTCACCACAATCCAGATTCTTTTGGGGAGTTACCAGTACAGTTACCATACCAGGAAGTACTTAATTTATTAAGCTACTGCTTTTCTTAATCTCAGTGGAGATATTTACTGATAAACAGCTACCTACGCAGCATGTTCATGTCGTTCCTAAATGAGCTTTTATCTCTCTCCCCTCACCACAAATCAGATTCTTCTGAGGAGTTCCCAGTACATTATCCTTTCCCCTGTGTAATTACCTTAACAAGCTCCAGCTGTTTTTATTCTCAGAAGGTTTACTCCCTGATATACAGCTGCCTACCCCCTTTGTAAGTGCAGGTCCTAAATGAGCTTTTTCTCTGTTCCCTCACCACAATCCAGATTCTTTTGGGGAGTTACCAGTACCGTAACCATACCAGGAAGTACTTAATTTATTAAGCTACTGCTTTTCTTAATCTCAGTGGAGATATTTACTGATAAACAGCTACCTACGCAGCATGTTCATGTCGTTCCTAATTGAGCTTTTATCTCTCTCCCCTCACCACAAATCAGATTCTTCTGAGGAGTTCCCAGTACATTATCCTTTCCCCTGTGTAATTACCTTAACAAGCTCCAGCTGTTTTTATTCTCAGAAGGTTTACTCCCTGATATACAGCTGCCTACCCCGTTCGTAAGTCCAGGTCCTAAATGAGCTTTTTTCTCTGTCCCCTCACCACAATCCAGATTCTTTTGGGGAGTTACCAGTACAGTAACCATACCAGGAAGTACCTAATTTATTAAGCTACTACTTTTCTTTATCTCAGTGCAGATATTTACTGATAAACAGCTACCTACGCAGCATGTTCATGTCGTTCCTAAATGAGCTTTTATCTCTCTCCCCTCACCACAAATCAGATTCTTCTGATTAGCTCCCAGTACATTATCCTTTCCCTTGTGTAATTACCTTCACAAGCTCCAGCTGTTTTTACTCTCAGAAGGTTTACTCCCTGATATACAGCTGCCTACCCCCTTCGTAAGTGCAGGTCTTAAATGAGCATTTTTCTCTGTTCCCTCACCACAATCCAGATTGTTTTAGGGAGTTACCAGTACAGTAACCATAACAGGAAGTACTTAATTTATTAAGCTACTGCTTTTCTTAATCTCAGTGGAGATATTTACCGATAAACAATTACCTACGCAGAATGTTCATGTCGTTCCTCAATGAGCTTTTATCACTCTCCCCTCACAACAAATCAGATTCTTCTGAGGAGTTCCCAGTACATTATCCTTTCCCCTGTGTAATTACCTTAACAAGCTCCAGCTGTTTTTATTCTCAGAAGGTTTACTCCCTGATATACAGCTGACTACCCCCTTCGTAAGTGCAGGTCCTAAATGAGCTTTTTTCTCTGTTCCCTCACCACAATCCAGATTGTTTTGGGGAGTTACCAGTACAGTAACCATACCAGGAAGTACTTAATTTATTAAGCTACTGCTTTTCTTAATCTCAGTGGAGATATTTACTGATAAACAGCTACCTACGCAGCATGTTCATGACGTTCCTAAATGAGCTTTTATCTCTCTCCCCTCACCACAAATCAGATTCTTCTGAGGAGTTTCCAGTACATTATCCTTTCCACTGTGTAATTACCTTAACAAGCTCCAGCTGTTTTTATTCTCAGAAGGTTTACTCCCTGATATACAGCTGCCTACCCCCTTCGTAAGTGCAGGTCCTAAATGAGCTTTTTTCTCTGTTCCCTCACCACAATCCAGATTCTTTTGGGGAGTTACCAGTACAGTAACCATACCAGGAAGTACTTAATTTATTAAGCTACTGCTTTTCTTAATCTCAGTGGAGATATTTACTGATAAACAGCAAACTACGCAGCATGTTCATGACGTTCCTAAATGAGCTTTTATCTCTCTCCCCTCACCACAAATCAGATTCTTGAGGAGTTCCCAGTACATTATCCTTTCCCCCGTGTAATTACCTTAACCAGCTCCAGCTGTTTTTATTCTCAGAAGGTTTACTCCCTGATATACAGCTGCCTAACCCCTTCGTAAGTGCAGGTCCTAAATGAGCTTTTTTCTCTGTTCCCTCACCACAATCCAGATTCTTTTGGGAGTTACCAGTACAGTAACCATACCAGGAAGTACTTAATTTATTAAGCTACTGCTTTTCTTAATCTCAGTGGAGATATTTACTGATAAACAGCTACCTACGCAGCATGTTCATGTCGTTCCTAAATGAGCTTTTATCTCTCTTCCCTCACCACAAATCAGATTTTTTCTGTGGAGTTCCCAGTACATTATCCTTTCCCCTGTGTAATTACCTTAACAAGCTCCAGCTGTTTTTATTCTCAGAAGGTTTACTCCCTGATATACAGCTGCCTACCCCCTTCGTAATGCAGGTCCTAAATGAGCTTTTTTCTCTGTTCCCTCACCACAATCCAGATTCTTTTGGGGAGTTACCAGTACAGTAACCATACCAGGAAGTACTTAATTTATTAAGCTACTGCTTTTCTTAATCTCAGTGGAGATATTTACTGATAAACAGCTACCTACGCAGCATGTTCATGTCGTTCCTAAATGAGCTTTTATCTCTCTCCCCTCACCTCAAATCAGATTCTTCTGTGGAGTTCCCAGTAAATTATCCTTTCCCCTGTTTAATTACCTTAACAAGCTCCAGCTGTTTTTATTCTCAGAAGGTTTACTCCCTGATATACAGCTGCCTACCCCCTTCGTAAGTGCAGGTCCTAAATGAGCTTTTTTCTCTGTTCCCTCACCACAATCCAGATTCTTTTCGGGAGTTACCAGTACAGTATCCATACCAGGAAGTATTAATTTATTAAGCTACTGCTTTTCTTAATCTCAGTGGAGATATTTACTGATAAACAGCTACGTATGCAGCATGTTCATGTCGTTCCTAAATGAGCTTTTAACTCTCTCCCCTCACCACAAATCAGATTCTTCTGAGGAGTTCCCAGTACATTATCCTTTCCCCTGTGTATTTACCTTAACAAGCTCCAGGTGTTTTTATTCTCGGAAGGTTTACTCCCTAATATACAGCTGCCTACCCCCTTCGTAAGTGCAGGTCCTAAATGAGCTTTTTCTCTGTTCCTTCACCACAATCCAGATTCTTTTGTGGAGTTACCAGTACAGTAACCATACCAGGAAGTGCTTAATTTATTAAGCTACTGCTTTTCTTAATCTCAGTGGAGATATTTACTGATAAACAGCTACCTACGCAGCATGTTCATGACGTTCCTAAATGAGCTTTTATCTCTCTCCCCTCACCACAAATCAGATTCTTCTGAGGAGTTCCCAGTACATTATCCTTTCCCCCGTGTAATTACCTTAACCAGCTCCAGCTGTTTTTATTCTCAGAAGGTTTACTCCCTGATATACAGCTGCCTACCCCCTTCGTAAGTGCAGGTCCTAAATGAGCTTTTTTCTCTGTTCCCTCACCACAATCCAGATTCTTTTGGGAGTTACCAGTACAGTAACCATACCAGGAAGTACTTAATTTATTAAGCTACTGCTTTTCTTAATCTCAGTGGAGATATTTACTGATAAACAGCTACCTACGCAGAATGTTCATGTCGTTCCTAAATGAGCTTTTATCTCTCTTCCCTCACCACAAATCAGATTTTTCTGTGGAGTTCCCAGTACATTATCCTTTCCCCTGTGTAATTACCTTAACAAGCTCCAGCTGTTTTTATTCTCAGAAGGTTTACTCCCTGATATACAGCTGCCTACCCCCTTCGTATTGCAGGTCCTAAATGAGCTTTTTTCTCTGTTCCCTCACCACAATCCAGATTCTTTTGGGGAGTTACCAGTACAGTAACCATACCAGGAAGTACTTAATTTATTAAGCTACTGCTTTTCTTAATCTCAGTGGAGATATTACTGATAAACAGCTACCTACGCAGCATGTTCATGTCGTTCCTAAATGAGCTTTTATCTCTCTCCCCTCACCTCAAATCAGATTCTTCTGAGGAGTTCCCAGTAAATTATCCTTTCCCCTGTGTAATTACCTTAACAAGCTCCAGCTGTTTTTATTCTCAGAAGGTTTACTCCCTGATATACAGCTGCCTACCCCCTTCGTAAGTGCAGGTCCTAAATGAGCTTTTTCTCTGTTCCCTCACCACAATCCAGATTCTTTTGGGGAGTTACCAGTAGAGTAACCATACCAGGAAGTACTTAATTTATTAAGCTACTGCTTTTCTTAATCTCAGTGGAGATATTTACTGATAAACAGCTACCTACGCAGAATGTTCATGTCGTTCCTAAATGAGCTTTTATCTCTCTTCCCTCACCACAAATCAGATGTTTCTGTGGAGTTCCCAGTACATTATCCTTTCCCCTGTGTAATTACCTTAAACAAGCTCCAGCTGTTTTTATTCTCAGAAGGTTTACTCCCTGATATACAGCTGCCTACCCCCTTCGTAAGTGCAGGTCCTAAATGAGCTTTTTTCTCTGTTCCCTCACCACAATCCAGATTCTTTTGGGGAGTTACCAGTACAGTAACCATACCAGGAAGTACTTAATTTATTAAGCTACTGCTTTTCTTAATCTCAGTGGAGATATTTACTGATAAACAGCTACCTACGAAGCATGTTCATGTCGTTCCTAAATGAGATTTTATCTCTCTCCCCTCACCACAAATCAGATTCTTCTGAGGAGTTCCCAGTACATTATCCTTTCCCCTGTGTAATTACCTTAACAAGCTCCAGCTGTTTTTATTCTCAGAAGGATTTTTCCCTGATATACAGCTGCCTACCCCCTTCGTAATGCAGGTCCTAAATGAGCTTTTTTCTCTGTTCCCTCACCACAATCCAGATTCTTTTGGGGAGTTACCAGTACAGTAACCATACCAGGAAGTACTTAATTTATTAAGCTACTGCTTTTCTTAATCTCAGTGGAGATATTTACTGATAAACAGCTACCTACGCAGCATGTTCATGTCGTTCCTAAATGAGCTTTTATCTCACTCCCCTCACCTCAAATCAGATTCTTCTGAGGAGTTCCCAGTACATTATCCTTTCCCCCGTGTAATTACCTTAACAAGCTCCAGCTGTTTTTATTCTCAGAAGGTTTACTCCCTGATATATAGCTGCCTACCCCCTTCGTAAGTGCAGGTCCTAAATGAGCTTTTTTCTCTATTCCCTCACCACAATCCAGATTCTTTTAAGGAGTTCCCAGTACAGTAACCGTACCAGGAAGTACTTAATTTATTAAGCTACTGCTTTTCCTACTCTCAGTGGAGATATTTACTGATAAACAGCAACCTACGCAGCATGTTCATGTCATTCCTAAATGAGCTTTTATCTCTCTCCCCTCACCACAAATCAGATTCTTCTGAGGAGTTCCCAGTACATTATCCTTTCCCCTGTGTAATTACCTTAACAAGCTCCAGCTGTTTTTATTCTCAGAAGGTTTACTCCCTGATATACAGCTGCCTACCCCGTTCGTAAGTCCAGGTCCTAAATGAGCATTTTTCTCTGTTCCCTCACCACAATCCAGATTCTTTTGGGGAGTTACCAGTACAGTAACCATACCAGGAAGTACCTAATTTATTAAGCTACTACTTTTCTTTATCTCAGTGCAGATATTTACTGATAAACAGCTACCTACGCAGCATGTTCATGTCGTTCCTAAATGAGCTTTTATCTCTCTCCCCTCACCACAAATCAGATTCTTCTGATTAGCTCCCAGTACATTATCCTTTCCCTTGTGTAATTACCTTCACAAGCTCCAGCTGTTTTTACTCTCAGAAGGTTTACTCCCTGATATACAGCTGCCTACCCCCTTCGTAAGTGCAGGTCTTAAATGAGCATTTTTCTCTGTTCCCTCACCACAATCCAGATTGTTTTAGGGAGTTACCAGTACAGTAACCATAACAGGAAGTACTTAATTTATTAAGCTACTGCTTTTCTTAATCTCAGTGGAGATATTTACCGATAAACAATTACCTACGCAGAATGTTCATGTCGTTCCTCAATGAGCTTTTATCACTCTCCCCTCACAACAAATCAGATTCTTCTGAGGAGTTCCCAGTACATTATCCTTTCCCCTGTGTAATTACCTTAACAAGCTCCAGCTGTTTTTATTCTCAGAAGGTTTACTCCCTGATATACAGCTGACTACCCCCTTCGTAAGTGCAGGTCCTAAATGAGCTTTTTTCTCTGTTCCCTCACCACAATCCAGATTGTTTTGGGGAGTTACCAGTACAGTAACCATACCAGGAAGTACTTAATTTATTAAGCTACTGCTTTTCTTAATCTCAGTGGAGATATTTACTGATAAACAGCTACCTACGCAGCATGTTCATGACGTTCCTAAATGAGCTTTTATCTCTCTCCCCTCACCACAAATCAGATTCTTCTGAGGAGTTTCCAGTACATTATCCTTTCCACTGTGTAATTACCTTAACAAGCTCCAGCTGTTTTTATTCTCAGAAGGTTTACTCCCTGATATACAGCTGCCTACCCCCTTCGTAAGTGCAGGTCCTAAATGAGCTTTTTTCTCTGTTCCCTCACCACAATCCAGATTCTTTTGGGGAGTTACCAGTACAGTAACCATACCAGGAAGTACTTAATTTATTAAGCTACTGCTTTTCTTAATCTCAGTGGAGATATTTACTGATAAACAGCAAACTACGCAGCATGTTCATGACGTTCCTAAATGAGCTTTTATCTCTCTCCCCTCACCACAAATCAGATTCTTGAGGAGTTCCCAGTACATTATCCTTTCCCCCGTGTAATTACCTTAACCAGCTCCAGCTGTTTTTATTCTCAGAAGGTTTACTCCCTGATATACAGCTGCCTAACCCCTTCGTAAGTGCAGGTCCTAAATGAGCTTTTTTCTCTGTTCCCTCACCACAATCCAGATTCTTTTGGGGAGTTACCAGTACAGTAACCATACCAGGAAGTACTTAATTTATTAAGCTACTGCTTTTCTTAATCTCAGTGGAGATATTTACTGATAAACAGCTACCTACGCAGCATGTTCATGTCGTTCCTAAATGAGCTTTTATCTCTCTTCCCTCACCACAAATCAGATTTTTCTGTGGAGTTCCCAGTACATTATCCTTTCCCCTGTGTAATTACCTTAACAAGCTCCAGCTGTTTTTATTCTCAGAAGGTTTACTCCCTGATATACAGCTGCCTACCCCCTTCGTAATGCAGGTCCTAAATGAGCTTTTTTCTCTGTTCCCTCACCACAATCCAGATTCTTTTGGGGAGTTACCAGTACAGTAACCATACCAGGAAGTACTTAATTTATTAAGCTACTGCTTTTCTTAATCTCAGTGGAGATATTTACTGATAAACAGCTACCTACGCAGCATGTTCATGTCGTTCCTAAATGAGCTTTTATCTCTCTCCCCTCACCTCAAATCAGATTCTTCTGTGGAGTTCCCAGTAAATTATCCTTTCCCCTGTTTAATTACCTTAACAAGCTCCAGCTGTTTTTATTCTCAGAAGGTTTACTCCCTGATATACAGCTGCCTACCCCCTTCGTAAGTGCAGGTCCTAAATGAGCTTTTTTCTCTGTTCCCTCACCACAATCCAGATTCTTTTCGGGAGTTACCAGTACAGTATCCATACCAGGAAGTATTAATTTATTAAGCTACTGCTTTTCTTAATCTCAGTGGAGATATTTACTGATAAACAGCTACGTATGCAGCATGTTCATGTCGTTCCTAAATGAGCTTTTAACTCTCTCCCCTCACCACAAATCAGATTCTTCTGAGGAGTTCCCAGTACATTATCCTTTCCCCTGTGTATTTACCTTAACAAGCTCCAGGTGTTTTTATTCTCGGAAGGTTTACTCCCTAATATACAGCTGCCTACCCCCTTCGTAAGTGCAGGTCCTAAATGAGCTTTTTCTCTGTTCCTTCACCACAATCCAGATTCTTTTGTGGAGTTACCAGTACAGTAACCATACCAGGAAGTGCTTAATTTATTAAGCTACTGCTTTTCTTAATCTCAGTGGAGATATTTACTGATAAACAGCTACCTACGCAGCATGTTCATGACGTTCCTAAATGAGCTTTTATCTCTCTCCCCTCACCACAAATCAGATTCTTCTGAGGAGTTCCCAGTACATTATCCTTTCCCCCGTGTAATTACCTTAACCAGCTCCAGCTGTTTTTATTCTCAGAAGGTTTACTCCCTGATATACAGCTGCCTACCCCCTTCGTAAGTGCAGGTCCTAAATGAGCTTTTTTCTCTGTTCCCTCACCACAATCCAGATTCTTTTGGGGAGTTACCAGTACAGTAACCATACCAGGAAGTACTTAATTTATTAAGCTACTGCTTTTCTTAATCTCAGTGGAGATATTTACTGATAAACAGCTACCTACGCAGAATGTTCATGTCGTTCCTAAATGAGCTTTTATCTCTCTTCCCTCACCACAAATCAGATTTTTCTGTGGAGTTCCCAGTACATTATCCTTTCCCCTGTGTAATTACCTTAACAAGCTCCAGCTGTTTTTATTCTCAGAAGGTTTACTCCCTGATATACAGCTGCCTACCCCCTTCGTATTGCAGGTCCTAAATGAGCTTTTTTCTCTGTTCCCTCACCACAATCCAGATTCTTTTGGGGAGTTACCAGTACAGTAACCATACCAGGAAGTACTTAATTTATTAAGCTACTGCTTTTCTTAATCTCAGTGGAGATATTTACTGATAAACAGCTACCTACGCAGCATGTTCATGTCGTTCCTAAATGAGCTTTTATCTCTCTCCCCTCACCTCAAATCAGATTCTTCTGAGGAGTTCCCAGTAAATTATCCTTTCCCCTGTGTAATTACCTTAACAAGCTCCAGCTGTTTTTATTCTCAGAAGGTTTACTCCCTGATATACAGCTGCCTACCCCCTTCGTAAGTGCAGGTCCTAAATGAGCTTTTTTCTCTGTTCCCTCACCACAATCCAGATTCTTTTGGGGAGTTACCAGTAGAGTAACCATACCAGGAAGTACTTAATTTATTAAGCTACTGCTTTTCTTAATCTCAGTGGAGATATTTACTGATAAACAGCTACCTACGCAGAATGTTCATGTCGTTCCTAAATGAGCTTTTATCTCTCTTCCCTCACCACAAATCAGATGTTTCTGTGGAGTTCCCAGTACATTATCCTTTCCCCTGTGTAATTACCTTAAACAAGCTCCAGCTGTTTTTATTCTCAGAAGGTTTACTCCCTGATATACAGCTGACTACCCCCTTCGTAAGTGCAGGTCCTAAATGAGCTTTTTTCTCTGTTCCCTCACCACAATCCAGATTCTTTTGGGGAGTTACCAGTACAGTAACCATACCAGGAAGTACTTAATTTATTAAGCTACTGCTTTTCTTAATCTCAGTGGAGATATTTACTGATAAACAGCTACCTACGAAGCATGTTCATGTCGTTCCTAAATGAGATTTTATCTCTCTCCCCTCACCACAAATCAGATTCTTCTGAGGAGTTCCCAGTACATTATCCTTTCCCCTGTGTAATTACCTTAACAAGCTCCAGCTGTTTTTATTCTCAGAAGGATTTTTCCCTGATATACAGCTGCCTACCCCCTTCGTAATGCAGGTCCTAAATGAGCTTTTTTCTCTGTTCCCTCACCACAATCCAGATTCTTTTGGGGAGTTACCAGTACAGTAACCATACCAGGAAGTACTTAATTTATTAAGCTACTGCTTTTCTTAATCTCAGTGGAGATATTTACTGATAAACAGCTACCTACGCAGCATGTTCATGTCGTTCCTAAATGAGCTTTTATCTCACTCCCCTCACCTCAAATCAGATTCTTCTGAGGAGTTCCCAGTACATTATCCTTTCCCCCGTGTAATTACCTTTACAAGCTCCAGCTGTTTTTATTCTCAGAAGGTTTACTCCCTGATATATAGCTGCCTACCCCCTTCGTAAGTGCAGGTCCTAAATGAGCTTTTTTCTCTATTCCCTCACCACAATCCAGATTCTTTTAAGGAGTTCCCAGTACAGTAACCGTACCAGGAAGTACTTAATTTATTAAGCTACTGCTTTTCCTACTCTCAGTGGAGATATTTACTGATAAACAGCAACCTACGCAGCATGTTCATGTCATTCCTAAATGAGCTTTTATCTCTCTCCCCTCACCACAAATCAGATTCTTCTGAGGAGTTCCCAGTACATTATCCTTTCCCCTGTGTAATTACCTTAACAAGCTCCAGCTGTTTTTATTCTCAGAAGGTTTACTCCCTGATATACAGCTGCCTACCCCCTTCGTAAGTGCAGGTCCTAAATGAGCTTTTTTCTCTGTTCCCTCACCACAATCCAGATTCTTTTGGGGAGTTACCAGTACAGTATCCATACAGGGACTACTTAATTTATTAAGCTACTGCTTTTCTTAATCTCAGTGGAGATATTAACTTATAAACAGCTACGTATGCAGCATGTTCATGTCGTTCCTTAATGAGCTTTTATCTCTCTCCCCCACTACAATTCAGATTCTTCTGAGGAGTTCCCAGTACATTATCCTTTCCCCTGTGTAATTACCTTAACAAGCTCCAGCTGTTTTTATTCTCAGAAGGTTTACTCCCTGATATACAGCTGCCTACCCCCTTCGTAAGTGCAGGTCCTAAATGAGCTTTTTTCTCTCTTCCCTCACCACAATCCAGATTCTTTTGGGGAGTTACCAGTACAGTAACCATACCAGGAAGTACTTAATTTATTAAGCTACTGCTTTCCTTAATCTCAGTGGAGATATTTACTGATAAACAGCTACCTACGCAGCATGTTCATGTCGTTCCTAAATGAGCTTTTATCTCTCTCCCCTCACCACAAATCAGATTCTTCTGAGGAGTTCCGAGTACATCATCCTTTCCCCTGTGTAATTACCTTAACAAGCTCCAGCTGTTTTTATTCTCAGAAGGTTTACTCCCTGATATACAGCTGCCTACCCCCTTCGTAAGTGCAGGTCCTAAATGAGCTTTTTTCTCTGTTCCCTCACCACAATCCAGATTCTTTTGGGGAGGTACCAGTACAGTAACCATACCAGGAAGTACTTAATTTATTAAGCTACTGCTTTTCTTAATCTCAGTGGAGATATTTACTGATAAAGAGCTACCTACGCAGCATGTTCATGTCGTTCCTAAATGAGCTTTTATCTCTCTCCCTTCACCACAATTCAGATTCTTCTGAGGAGTTCCCAGTACATTATCCTTTCCCATGTGTAATTACCTTAACAAGCTCCAGCTGTTTTTATTCTCAGAAGGTTTACTCCCTGATATACAGCTGCCTACCCCCTTCGTAAGTGCAGGTCATAAATGAGCTTTTTTCTCTGTTCCCTCACGAAAATACAGATTCTTTTGGGGAGTTACCAGTACAGTAACCATACCAGGAAGTACTTAATTTATTAAGCTACTGCTTTTCTTAATCTCAGTGGAGATATTTACTGATAAACAGCTACCTACGCAGCATTTTCATGTTGTCCCTAAATGAGCTTTTATCTCTCTCCCCTCACCACAAATCAGATTCTTCTGAGGAGTTCCTAGTACATTATCCTTTCCCCTGTGTAATTACCTTAACAAGCTCCAGCTGTTTTTATTCTCAGAAGTTTTACTCCCTGATATACAGCTGCCTATCCCCTTCATAAGTGCAGGTCCTAAATGAGCTTTTTTCTCTGTTCCCTCACCACAATCCAGATTCTTTTGGGGTGGTACCAGTACAGTAACCATACCAGTAAGTACTTAATTTATTAAGCTACTACTTTTCTTAATCTCAGTGGAGATATTTACTGATAAACAGCTACCTACGCAGCATGTTCATGTCGTTCCTAAATGAGCTTTTATCTCTCTCCCCTCACCACAAATCAGATTCTTCTGAGGAGTTCCCAGTACATTATCCTTTCCCCTGTGTAATTACCTTAACAAGCTCCAGCTGTTTTTATCCTCAGAATGTTTACTCCCTGATATACAGCTGCCTACCCCCTTCGTAAGTGCAGGTCCTAAATGAGCTTTTTTCTCTGTTAACTCACCACAATCCAGATTTTTTGGGGAGTTACCAGTACAGTAACCATACCAGGAAGTACTTAATTTATTAAGCTACTTCTTTTCTTAATATCAGTTGAGATATTTACTGATAAACAGCTACCTACGCAGCATGTTCATGTCGTTCCTAAATGAGCTTTTATTTCTCTCCCCTCACCACAAATCAGATTCTTCTGAGGAGTTCCCAGTACATTATCCTTTCCCCTGTGGAATTACCTTAACAAGCTCCAGCTGTTTTTATTCTCAGAAGGTTTACTCCCTGATATACAGCTGCCTATCCCTTCGTAAGTGCAGGTCCTAAATGAGCTTTTTTCTCTGTTCTCTCACCACAATCCAGATTCTTTTGGGGAGGTACCAGTACAGTAATCATACCAGGAAGTACTTAATTTATTAAGCTACTGCTTTTCTTAATCTCAGTGGAGATATTTACTGATAAACAGCTACGTATGCAGCATGTTCATGTCGTTCCTAAATTAGATTTATCTCTCTCCCCTCACCACAAATCAGATTCTTCTGAGGAGTTCCCAGTACATTATCCTTTCCCCTGTGTAATTATCTTAAGAAGCTCCAGCTGTTTTTATTCTCAGAAGGTTTACTCCCGGATATAATGCTGCCTACACCCTTCGTAATTGCACGTCCTAAATGAGCTTTTTTCTCTGTTCCCTCACCACAATCCAGAATCTTTTGAGGAGTTACCAGTACAGAAACCATACCAGGAAGTACTTAATTTATTAAGCTACTGCTTTTCTTAATCTCAGTGGAGATATTTACTGATAAACAGCTACCTACGCAGCATGTTCATGTCGTTCCTAAATGAGCTTTTATCTCTCTCCCCTCACCACAAATCAGATTCTTCTGAGGAGTTCCCAGTACATTATGCTTTCCCCTGTGTAATCACCTTAACAAGCTCCAGCTGTTTTTATTCTCAGAAGGTTTACTCCCTGATATATAGCTGCCTACCCCCTTCGTAAGTGCAGGTCCTAAATGAGCTTTTCTCTCTGTTCCCTCACCACAATCCAGATTCTTTTGGGGAGTTACCAGTACAGTAACCATACCAGGAAGTACTTAATTTATTAAGCTACTGCTTTTCTTAATCTCAGTGGAGATATTTACTGATAAACAGCTACCTACGCAGCATGTTCATGCCGTTCCTAAATGAGCTTTTGTCTCTCTCCCCTCACCAATAATCAGATTCTTCTGAGGAGTGTCCAGTACATTATCCTTTCCCTTGTGTAATTACCTTAACAAGCTCCAGCTGTTTTCATTCTCAGAAGGCTTACTCCCTGATATACAGCTGCCTACCCCCTTCGTAAGGTCAGGTACTAAATGAGCTTTTTTCTCTGTTCCCTCACCACAATCCAGAATTTTTGGGAGTTACCAGTACAGTAACCATACCAGGAAGTACTTAATTTATTAAGCTACTGCTTTTCTTAATCTCAGTGGAGATATTTACTGATAAACTGCTACCTACGCAGCATGTTCATGTCGTTCCTAAATGAGCTTTTATCTCTCTCCCCTCACCACAAATCAGATTCTTCTGAAGAGTTCCCAGTACATTATCCTTTCCCCTGTGTAATTACCTTAACAAGCTCCAGCTGTTTTTATTCTCAGAAGGTTTACTCCCTGATATACAGCTGCCTACCCCCTTCGTAAGTGCAGGTCTTAAATGAGCTATTTTCTCTGTTCCCTCACCACAATCCAGATTCTTTTGGGGAGTTACCAGTACAGTAACCATACAAGGAAGTACTTAATTTATTAAGCTACTGCTTTTCTTAATCTCAGTGGAGATATTTACTAATAAACAGCTACCTACGCAGCATGTTCATTTCGTTCCTAATGAGCTTTTATCTCTCTAACTTCACCACAAATCAGATTCTTCTGAGGAGTTCACAGTAAGCCTTTCCCCTGTGAAATTACCTTAACAAGCTCCAGCTGTTTTTATTCTCAGAAGGTTAACTCCCTGATATACAGCTGCCTACCCGCTTCGTAAGTGCAGGTCCTAAATGAGCTTATTTCTCTGTTCCCTTACCACAATCCAGATTCTTTTGGGGAGTTACCAGTACAGTAACCATACCAGGAAGTACTTAATTTATTAAGCTACTGCTTTTCTTAATCTCAGTGGAGATATTTACTGATAAACAGCTACATAAGCAGCATGTTCATGTCGTTCCTAAATGAGCTTTTCTCTCTCTCTCCTCACCACAAATCAGATTCTTCTGAGGATTTCCCAGTACATTATCCTTTCCCCTGTGTAATTACCTTAACAAGCTCCAGCTGTTTTTATTCTCAGAAGGTTTACTCCCTGATATATAGCTGCCTAAACCCTTCGTTAGTGCCGGTCCTAAATGAGCTTTTTTCTCTGTTCCCTCACCACAATCCAGATTCTTTTGGGGAGTTACTAGTACAGTAACCATAGCAGGAAGTACTTAATTTATTAAGCTACTGCTTTTCTTAATCTCAGTGGAGATATTTACTGATAAACAGCTACCTACGCAGCATGTTCATGTCGTTCCTAAATGAGCTTTTATCTCTCTCCACTCACCACAAATCAGATTCTTCTGAGGAGTTCCCAGTACATTATCCTTTCCCCTGTGTAATTACCTTAACAAGCTCCAGCTGTTTTTATTCTCAGAAGGTTTACTCCCTGATATACAGCTGCCTACCCCCTTCGTAAGTGCAGGTCCTAAATGAGCTTTTTTCTCTGTTCCCTCACCACAATCCAGATTCTTTTGGGGAGTTACCAGTACAGTAACCATACCAGGAAGTACTTAATTTATTAAGCTACTGCTTTTCTTAATCTCAGTGGAGATATTTACTGATAAACAGCTACCTCCGCAGCATGTTCATGTCGTTCCTAAATGAGCTTTTATCTCTCTCCCCTCACCACAAATCAGATTCTTCTGAGGAGTTCCCAGTACATTATCCTTTCCCCTGTGTAATTACCTTAACAAGATCCAGCTGTTTTCATTCTCAGAAGGTTTACTCCCTGATATACAGCTGCCTAACCATTCGTTAGTGCAGGTCCTAAATGAGCTTTTTTCTCTGTTCCCTCACCACAATCCAGATTCTTTTGGGGAGTTACCAGTACAGTAACCCTACCAGGAAGTACTTAATTTATTAAGCTACTGCTTTTTTTAATCTCAGTGGAGATATTTACTGATAAACAGCTACCTATGCAGCATGTTCATGTCGTTCCTAAATGAGCTTTTATCTCTCTCCCCTCACCACAAATCAGATTCTTCTGAGGAGTTCCCAGTACATTATCCTTTCCCTGTGTAATTATCTTAACAAGCTCCAGCTGTTTTTATTCTCAGAAGGTTTACTCCCTGATATACAGCTGCCTACCCCCTTCGTAAGTGCAGGTCTAAATGAGCTTTTTTCTCTATTCCCTCACCACAATCCAGATTCTTTTTGGGAGTTACCAGTACAGTAACCATACCAGGAAGTACTTAATTTATTAAGCTACTGCTTTTCTTAATCTCAGTGGAGATATTTACTTGTAAACAGCTATGTACGCAGCATGTTCATGTCGTTCCTAAATGAGCTTTTATCTCTCTCCCCTCACCACAAATCAGATTCTTCTGAGGAGTTCCCAGTACATTATCCTTTCCCCTGTGTAATTACCTTAACAAGCTCCAGCTGTTTTTATTCTCAGAAGGTTTACTCCCTGATATACAGCTGCCTACCCCCTTCGTAAGTGCAGGTCCTAAATAAGCTTTTTTCTCTGTCCCCTCACCACAATCCAGATTCCTTTGGGGAGTTACCAGTACAGTAACCATACCAGGAAGTACTTAATTTATTAAGCTACTGCTTTTCTTAATCTCAGTGGAGATATTTACTGATAAACAGCTACCTACGCAGCATGTTAATGTCGTTCCTAAATGAGCTTTTATCTCTCTCCCCTCACCACCAATCAGATTCTTCTGAGGAGTTCCCAGTACATTATCCTTTCCCCTGTGTAATTACCTTAACAAGCTCCAGCTGTTTTCATTCTCAGAAGGTTTACTCCCTGATATACTGCTGCCTACCCCCTTCGTAAGTGCAGGTCCTAAATGAGCTTTTTTCTCTATTCCCTCACCACAATCCAGATTCTTTTGGGGAGTTACAAGTACAGTAACCATACCAGGAAGTACTTAATTTATTAAGCTACTGCTTTTCTTAATCTCAGTGGAGATATTTACTGATAAACAGCTACCTATGCAGCATGTTCATGTCGTTCCTACATGAGCTTTTATCTCTCTCCCCTCACCACAAATCAGATTCTTCTGAGGAGTTCCCAGTACATTATCCTTTCCGCTGTGTAATTACCTTAACAGGCTAAAGCTGTTTTTATTCTCAGAAGGTTTACTCACTGATATACAGCTGCCTACCCCTTTCGTAAGTGCAGGTCTAAATGAGCTTTTTTCTCTGTTCCCTCACCACAATCCAGATTCTTTTGGGGAGTTACCAGTACAGTAACCATACCAGGAAGTACTTAATTTATTAAGCTACTGCTTTTCTTAATCTCAGTGGAGATATTTACTGATAAACAGCTACCTACGCAGCATGTTAATATTGTTGCTAATTGAGCTTTTATCTCACTCCCCTCACCACAAATCAGATTCTTCTGAGGAGTTCCCAGTACATTATCCTTTCCCCTGTGTAATTACCTTAACAAGCTCCAGCTGTTTTTATTCTCCGAAGGTTAACTCGCTGATATACAGCTGCCTACCCCCTTCGTAAGTGCAGGTCCTAAATGAACTTTTTTCTCTGTTCCCTCACCACAATCCAGATTCGTTGGGGAGTTACCAGTACAGTAACAATACCAGGAAGTACTTAATTTATTAAGCTACTGCTTTTCTTAATCTCAGTGGAGATATTTACTGATAAACAGCTACCTACGCAGAATGTTCATGTCGTTCCTAAATGAGCTTTTATCTCTCTCCCTTCACCACAATTCAGATTCTTCTGAGGAGTTCCCAGTACATTATCCTTTCCCATGTGTAATTACCTTAACAAGCTCCAGCTGTTTTTATTCTCAGAAGGTTTACTCCCTGATATACAGCTGCCTACCCCCTTCGTAAGTGCAGGTCCTAAATGAGCTTTTTTCTCTGTCCCCTCACCAAAATCCAGATTATTTTGGGGATTTACCAGTACAGTATCCGTACCAGGAAGTACTTAATTTATTAAGCTACTTCTTTTCTTAATCTCAGTGGAGATATTTACTGATAAACAGCTACCTACGCAGCATGTTCATGTCGTTCCTAAATGAGCTTTTATCTCTCTCCCCTCACCACAAATCAGATTCTTCTGAGGAGTTTCCAGACATTATCCTTTCCCCTGTGTAATTACCTTAACAAGCTCCAGCTCTTTTTATTCTCAGAAGGTTTACTCCCTGATATACAGCTGCCTACCCCCTTCGTAAGTGCAGGTCCTAAATGAGCTTTTTTCTCTGTTCCCTCACCACAATCCAGATTCTTTTGGGGAGGTACCAGTACAGTAACCATACCAGGAAGTACTTAATTTATTAAGCTACTGCTTTTCTTAATCTCATTGGAGATATTTGCTGATAAAGAGCTACCTACGCAGCATGTTCATGTCGTTCCTAAATGAGCTTTTATCTCTCTCCCTTCACCACAATTCAGATTCTTCTGAGGAGTGCCCAGTACATTATGCTTTCCCATGTGTAATTACCTTAACAAGCTCCAGCTGTTTTTATTCTCAGAAGTTTTACTCCCTGATGTACAGCTGCCTACCCCCTTCGTAAGTGCAGGTCCTAAATGAGCTTTTTTCTCTGTTCCCTCACCACAATCCAGATTCTTTTGGGGAGTTACCAGTACAGTAACCATACCAGGAAGTACTTAATTTATTAAGCTACTGCTTTTCTTAATCTCAGTGGAGATATTTACTGAAAAACAGCTATGTACGCAGCATGATCATGTCGTTCCTAAATGAGCTTTTATCTCTCTCCCCTCACCACAAATCAGATTCTTTTGAGGAGTTCCCAGTACATTATCCTTTCCCCTGTGTAATTACCTTAACAAGCTCCAGCTGTTTTTAATCTCAGAAGGTTTACTCCCTGATATACAGCTGGCTACCCCCTTCGGAAGTACAGGTCCTAAATGAGCTTTTTTCTCTGTTCGCTCACCACAATCCAGATTCTTTTGGGGAGTTACCAGTACAATAACCATACCAGGAAGTACTTAATTTATTAAGCTACTTCCTTTCTTAATCTCAGTGGAGATATTTACTGATAAACAGCTACCTACGCAGCATGTTCATGTCGTTCCTAAATGAGCTTTTATCTCTCTCCCCTCACCACAAATCAGATTCTACAGAGGAGTTCCCAGTACATTATCCTTTCCCCTGTGTAATTACCTTAACAAGCTCCAGCTGTTTTTATTCTCAGAAGGTTTACTCCCTTACATACAGCTGCCTACGCCCTTCGTAAGTGCAGGTCCTAAATGAGCTTTTTTCTCTATTCCCTCACCACAATCCAGATTCTTTTGGGGAGTTACCAGTACAGTAACAATACCAGGAAGTACTTAATTTATTAAGCTACTGCTTTTCTTAATCTCAGTTGAGATATTTCCTGATAAACAGCTACCTACGCAGCATGTTCATGTCATTCCTAAATGAGCTTTTATCTCTCTCCCCTCAACACAAATCAGATTCTTCTGAGGAGTTCCCGGTACATTATCCTTTCCCCTGTGTAATTACCTTAACAAGCTCCAGCTGTGTTTATTCTCAGAAGGTTTACTCCCTGATATACAGCTGCCTACCCCCTTCGTAAGTGCAGGTCCTAAATGAGCTTTTTTCTCTGTTCCCTCACCACAATCCAGATTCTTCTGGGGAGTTACCAGTACAGTAACCATACCAGGAAGTATTTAATTTATTAAGCTACTGCTTTTCTTAATCTCAGTGGAGATATTTACTGATAAACAGCTACCTACGCAGCATGTTCATGTCTTTCCTAAATGAGATTTTATCTCGCTCCCCTCACCACAAATCAGATTCTTCTGAGGAGTTCCCAGTACATTATCCTTTCCCCTGTGTAATTACCTTAATAAGCTCCAGCTGTTTTTATTCTCAGAAGGTTTACTCCCTGATATACTGCTGTCTACCACCTTCGTAAGTGCAGGTCCTAAATGAGCTTTTCTCTCTGTTCCCTCACCACAATCCAGATTCTTTTGGGGAGTTTCCAGTACAGTAACCATACCAGGAAGTACTCAATTTATTAAGCTACTGCTTTTCTTAATCTCAGTGGAGATATTTACTGATAAACAGCTACCTACGCAGCATGTTCATGTCATTCCTAAATGAGCTTTTATCTCTCTCCCCTCACCACAAATCAGATTCTTCTGAGGAGTTCCCAGTACATTATCCTTTCCCCTGTGTAATTACCTTAACAAGCTCCAGCTGTTTTTATTCTCAGAATGTTTACTCCCTGATATACAGCTCCCTACCCCCTTCGTAAGTGCAGGTCCTAAATGAGCTTTTTTCTCTGTTCCCTCACCACAATCCAGATTCTTTTGGGGAGTTACCAGTACAGTAACCATACCAGGAAGTACTTAATTTATTAAGCTACTGCTTTTCTTAATCTCAGTGGAGATATTTACTGAGAAACAGCTACCTAAGCAGCATGTTCATGTCGTTCCTAAATGAGCTTTTATCTCTCTCCCCTCACCACAAATCAGATTCTTCTGAGGAGTTGCCAGTACATTGTCCTTTCCCCTGTGTAATTACCTTAACAAGCTCCAGCTGTTTTTATTCTCACAAGGTTTACTCCCTGATATACAGCTGCCTACCCTCTTCGTAGGTGCAGGTCCTAAATGAGCTTTTTTCTCTGTTCCCTCACCACAATCCAGATTCTTTTGGGGAGTTACCAGTACAGTAACCATACCAGGAAGTACTTAATTTATTAAGCTACTGCTTTTCTTAATCTCAGTGTAGATATTTACTGATAAACAGCTACCTAGTAAGAATGTCCATGTCGTTCCTAAATGAGCTTTTATCTCTCTCCCCTCACCACAAATCAGATTCTTCTGAGGAGTTCCCAGTACTTTATCCTTTCCCCTGTGTAATTACCTTAACAAGCTCCAGCTGTTTTTATTCTCAGAAGGTTTACTCCCTGATATACAGCTGCCTACGCCCTTCGTAAGTGCAGGTCGTAAATGAGCTTTTTTCTCTGTTCCCTCACCACAATCCAGATTCTTTTGGGGAGTTACCAGTACAGTAACCATACCAGGGAGTACTAAATTTATTAAGCTACTGCTTTTGTTAATCTCTGTGGAGATATTTACTGATAAACAGCTACGTACGCAGCATGTTCATGTCGTTCATAAATGAGCTTTTATCTCTCTCCCCTCACCACAAATCAGATTCTTCTGGGAAGTTCCCAGTACATTATGCTTTCCCCTGTGTAATTACCTTAACAAGCTCCAGCTGTTTTTATTCTCAGAAGGTTTACTCCCTGATATACAGCTGCCTACCCCCTTCGTAAGTGCAGGTCCTAAATGAGCTTTTTTCTCTATTCCCTCACCACAATCCAGATTCTTTTGGGGAGTTACCAGTACAGTAACCATACCAGGAAGTGCTTAATTTATTAAGCTACTGCTTTTCTTAATCTCAGTGGAGATAATTACTGATAAACAGCTACCTAGGCAGCATGTTCATGTCGTTCCTAAATGAGCTTTTATCTCTCTCCCCTCACCACAAATCAGATTCTTCTGAGGAGTTCCCAGTACATTATCCTTTCCCCTGTGTAATTACCTTAACAAGCTCCAGCTGTTTTTATTCTCAGAATGTTTACTCCCTGATATACAGCTCCCTACCCCCTTCGTAAGTGCAGGTCCTAAATGAGCTTTTTTCTCTGTTCCCTCACCACAATCCAGATTCTTTTGGGGAGTTACCAGTACAGTAACCATACCAGGAAGTACTTAATTTATTAAGCTACTGCTTTTCTTAATCT
Organism: Perognathus longimembris pacificus; assembly: GCF_023159225.1. Lineage (NCBI taxonomy): Eukaryota > Metazoa > Chordata > Mammalia > Rodentia > Heteromyidae > Perognathus > Perognathus longimembris. Next base: position 13,130 of record NW_025958147.1, on the reverse strand, counting down.
CAGTGGAGATATTTACTGATAAACAGCTACCTAAGCAGCATGTTCATGTCGTTCCTAAATGAGCTTTTATCTCTCTCCCCTCACCAAAAATCAGATTCTTCTGAGGAGTTACCAGTACATTGTCCTTTCCCCTGTGTAATTACCTTAACAAGCTCCAGCTGTTTTTATTCTCACAAGGTTTACTCCCTGATATACAGCTGCCTACCCTCTTCGTAGGTGCAGGTCCTAAATGAGCTTTTTTCTCTGTTCCCTCACCACAATCCAGATTCTTTTGGGGAGTTACCAGTACAGTAACCATACCAGGAAGTACTTAATTTATTAAGCTACTGCTTTTCTTAATCTCAGTGTAGATATTTACTGATAAACAGCTACCTAGTAAGAATGTCCATGTCGTTCCTAAATGAGCTTTTATCTCTCTCCCCTCACCACAAATCAGATTCTTCTGAGGAGTTCCCAGTACTTTATCCTTTCCCCTGTGTAATTACCTTAACAAGCTCCAGCTGTTTTTATTCTCAGAAGGTTTACTCCCTGATATACAGCTGCCTACGCCCTTCGTAAGTGCAGGTCCTAAATGAGCTTTTTTCTCTGTTCCCTCACCACAATCCAGATGCTTTTGGGGAGTTACCAGTACAGTAACCATACCAGGGAGTACTCAATTTATTAAGCTACTGCTTTTGTTAATCTCTGTGGAGATATTTACTGATAAACAGCCTCCTACGCAGCATGTTCATGTCGTTCCTAAATGAGCTTTTATTTCTCTCCCCTCACCACAATTCAGATTCTTCTGAGGAGTTCCCAGTACATTATCCTTTCCCCTGTGTAATTACCTTAACAAGCTCCAGCTTTTTTTATTCTCAGAAGGTTTACTCCCTGATATACAGCTGCCTACCCCCTTCGTAAGTGCAGGTCCTAAACGAGCTTTTTTCTCTGTTCCCTCACCACAATCCAGATTCTTTTGGGGAGTTACCAGTACAGAAACCATACCAGGAAGTTCTTAATTTATTAAGCTACTGCTTTTCTTAATCTCAGTGGAGATATTTACTGATAAACAGCTACCTAAGCAGCATGTTCATGTCGTTCCTAAATGAGCTTTTATCTCTCTCCCCTCACCTCAAATCAGATTCTTCTGAGGAGTTCCCAGTACATTATCCTTTCCCCTGTGTAATTACCTTAACAAGCTCCAGCTGTTTTTATTCTCAGAAGGTTTACTCCCTGATATACAGCTGCCTACCCCCTTCGAAATTGCAGGTCCTAAATGAGCTTTTTTCTCTGTTCCCTCACCACAATCCAGATTCTTTTGGGAGTTACCAGTACAGTAACTATACCAGGAAGTACTTAATTTATTAAGCTACTGCTTTTCTTAATCTCAGTGGAGATATTTACTGATAAACAGCTACCTATGCAGCATGTTCATGTCGTTCCGAAATGAGCTTTTATCTCTCTCTCCTCACCACAAATCAGATTCTTTTGAGAAGTTCCCAGTACATTATCCTTTCCCCTGTGTAATTACCTTAACAAGCACCAGCTGTTTTTATTCTCAGAAGGTTTACTCCCTGATATACAGCTGCCTACCCCCTTCGTAAGTTGAGGTCCTAAATGAGCTATTTTCTCTGTTCCCTCACCACAATCCAGATTCTTTTGGGAGATACCAGTACAGTAACCATACCAGGAAGTACTTAATTTATTAAGCTACTGCTTTTCTTAATCTCAGTGGAGATATTTACTGATAAACAGCTACCTACGCAGCATGTTCATGTCGTTCCTAAATGAGCTTTTATCTCTCTCCCCTCACCACAAATCAGATTCTTCTGAGGAGTTCCCAGTACATTATCCTTTCCCCTGTGTAATTACCTTAACAAGCTCCAGCTGTTTTTATTCTCAGAAGGTTTACTCCCTGATATATAGCTGCCTACCCCCTTCGTAAGTGCAGGTCCTAAATGAGCTTTTTTCTCTGTTCCCTCACCACAATCCAGATTCTTTTGGGGAGTTACCAGTACAGTAACCATACCAGGAAGTACTTAATTTATTAAGCTACTGCTTTTCTTAATCTCAGTGGAGATATTTACTCATAAACAGCTACCTACGCAGCATGTTCATGTCGTTCATAAATGAGCTTTTATCTCTCTCCCCTCACCACAAATCAGATTCTTCTGAGGAGTACTCAGTACATTATCCTTTCCCCTGTGTAATTACGTTAACAAGCTCCAGCTATTTTTAGTCTCAGAAGGTTTACTCCCTGATATACAGCTGCCTAACCCCTTCGTAAGTGCAGGTCCTAAATGAGCTTTTTTCTCTGTTCCCTCACCACCATCCTGATTCTTCTGTGGAGTTACCAGTACAGTAACCATACCAGGAAGTATTTAATTTATTAAGCTACTGCTTTTCTTAATCTCAGTGGAGATATTTACTGATAAACAGCTACGTACGCAGCATGTTCATGTCTTTCCTAAATGAGCTTTTATCTCGCTCCCCTCACCACAAATCAGATTCTTCTGAGGAGTTCCCAGTACATTATCCTTTCCCCTGTGTAATTACCTTAATAAGCTCCAGCTGTTTTTATTCTCAGAAGGTTTACTCCCTGATATACTGCTGCCTACCACCTTCGTAAGTGCAGGTCCTAAATGAGCTTTTTTCTCTGTTCCCTCACCACAATCCAGATTCTTTTGGGGAGTTTCCAGTACAGTAACCATACCAGGAAGTACTCAATTTATTAAGCTACTGCTTTTCTTAATCTCAGTGGAGATATTTACTGATAAACAGCTACCTACGCAGCATGTTCATGTCGTTCCTAAATGAGCTTTTATCTCTCTCCCCTCACCACAAATCAGATTCTTCTGAGGAGTTCCCAGTACATTATCCTTTCCCCTGTGTAATTACCTTAACAAGCTCCAGCTGTTTTTATTCTCAGAAGGTTTACTCCCTGATATACAGCTGCCTACCCCCTTCGTAAGTGCAGGTCCTAAATGAGCTTTTTTCTCTGTTCCCTCACCACAATCCAGATTCTTTTGGGAGTTACCAGTACAGTAACCATACCAGGAAGTACTTAATTTATTAAGCTACTGGTTTTCTTAATCTCAGTGGAGATATTTACTCATAAACAGCTACCTACGCAGCATGTTCATGTCGTTCCTAAATGAGCTTTTATCTCTCTCCCCTCACCACAAATCAGATTCTTCTGAGGAGTACCCAGTACATTATCCTTTCCCCTGTGTAATTACGTTAACAAGCTCCAGCTGTTTTTAGTCTCAGAAGGTTTACTCCCTGATATACAGCTTCCTGCCCCCTTCGTAAGTGCAGGTCCTAAATGAGCATTTTTCTCTGATCCCTCACCACAATCCAGATTCTTTTGGGGAGTTACCAGTACAGTAACCATACCAGGAAGTACTTAGTTTATTAAGCTACTGCTTTTCTCAATCTCAGTTGAGATATTTCCTGATAAACAGCTACGTACGCAGCATGTTCATGTCGTTCCTAAATGAGCTTTTATCTCTCTCCCCTCAACACAAATCAGATTCTTCTGAGGAGTTCCCGGTACATTATCCTTTCCCCTGTGTAATTACCTTAACAAGCTCCAGCTGTTTTTATTCTCAGAAGGTTTACTCCCTGATGTACAGCTGCCTACCCCCTTCGTTAGTGCAGGTCCTAAATGAGCTTTTTTCTCTGTTCCCTCACCACAATCCAGATTCTTCTGGGGAGTTACCCGTACAGTAACCATACCAGGAAGTATTTAATTTATTAAGCTACTGCTTTTCTTAATCTCAGTGGAGATATTTACTGATAAACAGCTACGTACGCAGCATGTTCATGTCTTTCCTAAATGAGCTTTTATCTCGCTCCCCTCACCAAAAATCAGATTCTTCTGAGGAGTTCCCAGTACATTATCCTTTCCCCTGTGTAATTACCTTAATAAGCTCCAGCTGTTTTTATTCTCAGAACGTTTACTCCCTGATATACTGCTGCCTACCACCTTCGTAAGTGCAGGTCCTAAATGAGCTTTTTTCTCTGTTCCCTCACCAAAATCCAGATTCTTTTGGGGAGTTTCCAGTACAATAACCATACCAGGAAGTACTCAATTTATTAAGCTACTGCTTTTCTTAATCTCAGTGGAGATATTTACAGATAAACAGCTACCTACGCAGCATGTTCATGTCGTTCCTAAATGAGCTTTTATCTCTCTCCCCTCACCACAAATCAGATTCTTCTGAGGAGTTCCCAGTACATTATCCTTTCCCCTGTGTAATTACCTTAACAAGCTCCAGCTGTTTTTATTCTCAGAAGGTTTACTCCCTGATATACAGATGCCTACCCCCTTCGAAAGTTAGGTCCTAAATGAGCTTTTTTCTCTGTTCCCTCACCACAATCCAGATTCTTTTGGGGAGTTACCAGTACAGTAATCATACCAGGAAGTACTTAATTTATTAAGCTACTGCTTTTCTTAATCTCAGTGGAGATATTTACTGATAAACAGCTACCTACGCAGCATGTTCATGTCGTTCCTAAATGAGCTTTTATCTCTCTCCCCTCACCACAAATCAGATTCTTCTGAGGAGTTCCCAGTACATTATCCTTTCCCCTGTGTAATTACCTTAACAAGCTCCAGCTGTTTTTATTCTCAGAAGGTTTACTCCCTGATATACAGCTGCCTACCCCCTTCGTAAGTGCAGGTCCTAAATGAGCTTTTTTCTCTGTTCCCTCACCACAATCCAGTTTCTTTTGGGGAGTTATCAGTACAGTAATCATACCAGGAAGTACTTAATTTATTAAGCTACTGCTTTTCTTAATCTCAGTGGAGATATTTACTAATAAACAGCTACCTACGCAGCATGTTCATGTCGTTCCTAAATGAGCTTTTATCTCTCTCCCCTCACCGCAAATCAGATTCTTCTGAGGAGTTCCCAGTACGTTATCCTTTCCCCTGTGTAATTACCTTAACAAGCTCCAGCTGTTTTTATTCTCAGAAGGTTTACTCCCTGATATACAGCTGCCTACCCCCTTCGTAAGTGCAGGTCCTAAATGAGCTTTTTTCTCTGTTCCGTCACCACAATCCAGATTCTTTTGGGGAGTTACCAGTACAGTAACCATACCAGGAAGTACTTAATTTATTAAGCTACTGCTTTTCTTAATCTCAGTGGAGATATTTACTGATAAACAGCTATGTACACAGCATGTTCATGTCGTTCCTAAATGAGCTTTTATCTATCTCCCCTCACCACAAATCAGATTCTTCTGAGGAGTTCCCAGTACATTATCCTTACCCCTGTGTAATTACCTTAACAAGCTCCAGCTGCTTTTATTCTCAGAATGTTTACTCCCTGATATACAGCTGCCTACCCCCTTCGTAAGGGCAGGTCCTAAATGAGCATATTTCTGTGTTCCCTCACCACAATCCAGATTCTTCTTGGGAGTTACCAGTACAGTAACCATACCAGGAAGTACTTAATTTATTAAGCTACTGCTTTTCTTAATCTCAGTGGAGATATTTACTGATAAACAGCTACCTACGCAGCATGTTCATGTCGTTCCTAAATGAGCTTTTATCTCTCTCCCCTCACCACAAATCAGATTCTTCTGAGGAGTTCCCAGTACATTATCCTTTCCCCTGTGTAATTACCTTAACAAGCTCTAGCTGTTTTTATTCTCAGAAGGTTTACTCCCTGATTTACAGATGCCTACCCCTTCGTAAGTGCAGATCCTAAATGAGCTTTTTTCTCTGTTCCCTCACCACAATCCAGATTATTTTGGGGAGTTATCAGAACAGTATCCATACAGGGAGTACTTAATTTATTAAGCTACTACTTTTCTTAATCTCAGTGGAGATATATACTGATAAACAGCTACCTACGCAGCATGTTCATGTCGTTCCTAAATGAACTTTTATCTCTCTCACCTCACCACAAATCAGATTCTTCTGAGGAGTTCCCAGTACATTATCCTTTGCCCTGTGTAATTACCTTAACAAGTACCAGATGTTTTTATTCTCAGAAGTTTTACTCCCTGATATACAGCTGCCTACCCCCTTCGTAAGTGCAGTTCCTAAATGAGCTTTTTTCTCTCTTCCCTCACCACAATCCATACTCTTTTGGGGAGTTACCAGTACAGTAACCATACCAGGAAGTACTTAATTTATGAAGCTACTGCTTTTCTTAGTCTCAGTGGAGATATTTACTGATAAACAGCTACCTACGCAGCATGTTCATGTCGTTCCTAAATGAGCTTTTATCTCCTCCCCTGACCACAAATCAGATTCTTCTGAGGAGTTCCCAGTACATTATCCTTTCCCCTGTGTAATTACCTTAACAAGCTCCAGCTGTTTTTATTCTCAGAAGGTTTACTCCCTGATATACAGCTGCCTACCCCCTTCGTAAGTGCAGGTCCTAAATGAGCTTTTTTCTCTGTTCCCTCACCACAATCCAGATTCTTTTGGGGAGTTACCAGTACAGTAACCATACCAGGAAGTACTTAATTTATTAAGCTACTGCTTTTCTTAATCTCAGTGGAGATATTTACTGATAAACAGCTACGTACGCAGTATGTTCATGTTGTTCTTAAATGAGCTTTTATCTCTCTCCCCTCACCACAAATCAGATTCTTCTGAGGAGGTCCCAGTACATTATCCTTTCCCCTGTGTAATTACTTTAACAAGCTCCAGCTGTTTTTATTCCCAGAAGGTGTACTCCCTGACATACTGCTGCCTACCCCTTCGTAAGTGCAGGTCCTAAATGAGCTTTTTTCTCTGTTCCCTCACCACAATCCAGATTCTTTTGGGGAGTTACCAGTACAGTAACCATACTAGGAAGTACTTAATTTATTAAGCTACTGCTTTTCTTAATCTCAGTGGAGATATTTACTCATAAACAGCTACCTACGCAGCATGTCCATGTCGTTCATAAATGAGCTTTTATCTCTCTCCCCTCACCACAAATCAGATTCTTCTGCGGAGTTCCCAGTACTTTATCCTGTCCCCTGTGTAATTACCTTAACAAGCTCCAGCTGTTTTTATTCTCAGAAGGTTTAATCCCTGATATACAGCTGCCTACCCCCTTCGTAAGGGCAGGTCATAAATGAGCTTTTTTCTCTGTTCCCTCACCACAATCCAGATTCTTTTGTGGAGTTACCAGTACAGTATCCATACCAGGAAGTACTTAATTTATTAAGCTACTGCTTTCCTTAATCTCAGTGGAGATATTTACTGATAAACAGCTACCTACACAGCATGTTCATGTCGTTCCTAAATGAGCTTTTATCTCTCTCCCCTCACCACAAATCAGATTCTTCTGAGGAGTTCCCAGTACATTATCCTTTCCCCTGAGTAACTACCTTACCAAGCTCCAGCTGTTTTTATTCCCAGAAGGTGTACTCCCTGACATACTGCTGCCTACCCCTTCGTAAGTGCAGGTCCTAAATGAGCTTTTTTCTCTGTTCCCTCACCACAATCCAGATTCTTTTGGGGAGTTACCAGTACAGTACCCATACCAGGAAGTACTTAATTTATGAAGCTCCTGCTTTTCTTAATCTCAGTGGAGATATTTACTGATAAACAGCTACGTATGCAGCATGTTCATGTCGTTCCTAAATTAGATTTATCTCTCTCCCCTCACCACAAATCAGATTCTTCTGAGGAGTTCCCAGTACATTATCCTTTCCCCTGTGTAATTATCTTAAGAAGCTACAGCTGCTTTTATTCTCAGAAGGTTTACTCCCTGATACACAGCTGCCTACCACCTTCGTAAGTGCACGTAATAAACGAGCTTTTTTCTCTGTTCCCTCACCACAATCCAGATTCTTTTGGGGAGTTACCAGTACAGTAACCATACCAGGAGGTACTTAATTTATTAATCTACTGCTTTACTTAATCTCAGTGGAGATATTTACTGATAAACAGCTTCCTATGCTGCATTTTCATGTCGTTTCTAATTGAGTTTTTATCTCTCTCCCCTCACCACAAATCAGATTCTTCTGAGGAGTTCCCAGTACATTATCCTTTCCCCTGTGTAATTACCTTAACAAGCTCCTGCTGTTTTTATTCTCAGAATGTTTACTCCCTGATATACAGCTGCCTACCCCCTTCGTAAGTGCAGGTCCTAAATGAGCTTTTTTCTCTGTTTCCTCACCACAATACAGATTCTTTTGGGGAGTTACCAGTACAGTAACCATACCAGGAAGTACTTAATTTATTAAGCTACTGCTTTTCTTAATCTCAGTTTAGATATTTATTGATAAACAGCTACCTACGCAGCATGTCCATGTCGTTCCTATATGAGCTTTTATCTCTCTCCCCTCACCACAAATCAGATTCTTCTGAGGAGTTCCCAGTACCTTACCCTTTCCCCCGTGTAATTACCTTAACAAGCTCCAGCTGTTTTTATTCTCAGAAGGTTTACTCCCTGATATACAGCTGCCTACCCCCTTCGTAGGTGCAGGTCCTAAATGAGCTTTTTTCTCTGTTCCCTCACCACAATACAGATTTTTTGGGGAGTTACCAGTACAGTAACCATACCAGGAAGTACTTAATTTATTAAGCTACTGCTGTTCTTAATCTCAGTGGAGATATTTACTGATAAACAGCTACGTATGCAGCATGTTCATGTCGTTCCTAAATGAGCTTTTATCTCTCTCCGCTCACCAAAAATCAGATTTTTTTGAGGAGTTCCCAGTACATTATCCTTTCCCCTGTGTAATTACCTTAACAAGCTCCAGCTGTTTTTATTCTCAGAAGGTTTACTCCCTGATATACAGCTGCCTACCCCATTCGTAAGTGCAGGTCCTAAATGAGCTTTTTTCTCTGTTCCCTCACCACAATCCAGATTCTTTTGGGGAGTTAACAGTACAGTAACCATACCAGGATGTACTTAATTTATTAAGCTACTGCTTTTCTTAATCTCAGTGGAGATATTTACTGATAAACAGCTACCTCCGCAGCATGTTCATGTCGTTCCTAAATGAGCTTTTATCTCTCTCCCCTCACCACAAATCAGATTCTTCTGAGGAGTTCCCAGTACATTATACTTTCCCCTGTGTAATTACCTTAACAAGCTCCAGCTGTTTTTATTCTCAGAAGGTTTACTCCCTGATATACAGCTGTCTACCCCCTTCGTAAGTGCAGGTCCTAAATGAGCTTTTTTCTCTGTTCCCTCACCACAATCCAGATTCTTTTGGGGAGTTACCAGTACAGTAACCATACCAGGAAGTACATAATTTATTAAGCTACTGCTTTTCTTAATCTCAGTGGAGATATTTACTGATTAACAGCTACCTACGCAGCATGTTCATGTCGTTCATAAATGAGCTTTTATCTCTCTCCCCTCACCACAAATCAGATTCTTCTGAGGAGTTCCCGGTACATTATCCTTTCCCCTGTGTAATTACCTTAACAAGCTCCAGCTGTTTTTATTCTCAGAAGGTTTACTCCCTGATATACAGCTGCCTACCCCCTTCGTATGTGGAGGTCCAAAAAGAGCTTTTTTCTCTGTTCCCTCACCACAATCCAGATTCTTTTGGGGAGTTATCAGTACAGTAATCATACCAGGAAGGACTTAATTTATTAAGCTACTGGTTTTCTTAATCTCAGTGGAGATATTTACTGATAAACAGCTACCTACGCAGCATGTTCATGTCTTTCCTAAATGAGCTACTATCTCTCTCCCCTCACCACAAATAAGATTCTTCTGAGGAGATCCCAGTATATCATCCTTTCCCCTGTGTAATTACCTTAACAAGCTCCAGCTGTTTTTATTCTCAGAAGGTTTACTCCCTGATATACAGCTGATTACCCCCTTCGTAAGTGCAGGTCCTAAATGAGCTTTTTTCTCTGTTCCCTCACCACAATCCAGATTCTTTTGGGGAGTTACCAGTACAGTAACCATACCAGGAAGTACTGAATTTATTAAGCTACTGCTTTTCTTAATCTCAGTGAAGATATTTACTGATAAACAGCTACCTACGCAGCATGTTCATGTCGTTCCTAAATGAGCTTTTATCTCTCTCCCCTCACCACAAATCAGATTCTTCTGAGGAGTTCCCAGTACATTATCCTTTCCCCTGTGTAATTACCTTAACAAGCTCCAGCTGTTTTTATTCTCAAAAGGTTTACTCCCTGATATACTGCTGCCTACCCCCTTCGTAAGTGCAGGTCCTAAATGAGCTTTTTTCTCTGTTCCCTCACCACAATCCAGATTCTTTTGGGGAGTTACCAGTACAGTATCCATACCAGGAAGTACTTAATTTATTAAGCTACTACTTTTCTTAATCTCAGTGCAGATATTACTGATAAACAGCTACCTACGCAGCATGTTCATGTCGTTCCTAAATGAGCTTTTATCTCTCCCCCCTCACCACAAATCAGATTCTTCTGAGGAGTTCCCAGTACATTATCCTTTCCCCTGAGTAATTACCTTACCAAGCTCCACCTGTTTTTATTCTCAGAAGGTTTACTCCCTGATATACAGCTGCCTACCCCCTTCGTAAGTGCAGGTAATATATGAGCTTTTTTCTCTGTTCCCTCACCACAATCCAGATTCTTTTGGGGAGTTACCAGTACAGTATCCATACCAAGAAGTACTTAATTTATTAAGCTAATGCTTTTCTTAATCTCTGTGGAGATATTTACTGATGAACAGCTACGTATGCAGCATGTTCATGTCTTTCCTAAATGAGCTTTTATCTCTCTCCCCTCACCACAAATCAGATTCTTCTGAGGAGTTCCCAGTACATTATCCTTTCCCCTGAGTAATTACCTTACCAAGCTCCAGCTGTTTTTGTTCTCAGAAGGTTTACTCCCTGATATACAGCTGCCTACCCCCTTCGTAAGTGCAGATAATATATGAGCTTTTTTCTCTGTTCCCTCACCACAATCCAGATTATTTTGGGGAGTTACCAGTACAGTACCCATACCAAGAAGTACTTAATTTATTAAGCTCCTGCTTTTCTTAATCCCTGTGGAGATATTTACTGATGAACAGCTACGTATGCAGCATGTTCATGTCTTTCCTAAATGAGCTTTTATCTCTCTCCCCTCACCACAAATCAGATTCTTCTGAGGATTTCCCAGTACAATATCCTTTCCCCTGTGTAATTACCTTAAGAAGCTCCAGCTGTTTTTATTCACATTCGGTTTACTCCCTGATATACAGCTGCCTACACCCTTCGTAAGTGCAGGTCTTAAACGAGCTTTTTTCTCTGTTCCCTCACCACAATCCAGATTCTTTTGGGGAGTTACCAGTACTGTAACCATACCAGGAAGTACTTAATTTATTAAGCTACTGCTTTTCTTAATCTCAGTGGAGATATTTACTGAGAAACAGCTTCCTATGCATCATTTTCATGTCGTTTCTAAATGAGTTTTTATCTCTCTCCCCTCACCACAAATCAGATTCTTCTGAGGAGTTACCAGTACATTATCCTTTCCCCTGTGTAATTACCTTAACAAGCTCTAGCTGTTTTTATTCTCAGAATTTTACTCCCTGATATACATCTTCCTACCCCCTTCATAATTGCAGGTCCTTAATGAGCTTTTTTCTCTGTTCCCTCACCACAATCCAGATTCTTTTGGGGAGTTACCAGTACAGTAACCATACCAGCAAGTACTTAATTTATTAAGCTACTGCTTTTCTTAATCTCAGTGGAGATATTTACTGATAAACAGCTACCTACGCAGCATGTTCATGTCGTTCCTAAATGAGCTTTTATCTCTCTCCCCTCACCACAAATCAGATTCTTCTGAGGAGTTCCCAATACATTATCCTTTCCCCTGTGTAATTACCTTAACAAGCTCCAGCTGTTTTTATTCTCAGAAGGTTTACTCCCTGATATACAGCTGCCTACCCCCTTCGTATGTGGAGGTCCTAAATGAGCTTTTTTCTCTGTTCCCTCACCACAATCCAGATTCTTTTGGGGAGTTACCAGTACAGTAATCATACCAGGAAGTACTTAATTTATTAAGCTACTGGTTTTCTTAATCTCAGTGGAGATACTTACTGATAAACAGCTACCTACGCAGCATGTTCATGTCTTTCCTAAATGAGCTATTATCTCTCTCCCCTCACCACAAATAAGATTCTTCTGAGGAGATCCCAGTATATCATCCTTTCCCCTGTGTAATTACCTTAACAAGCTCCAGCTGTTTTTATTCTCAGAAGGTTTACTCCCTGATATACAGCTGATTAACCCCTTCGTAAGTGCAGGTCCTAAATGAGCTTTTTTCTCTGTTCCCTCACCACAATCCAGATTCTTTTGGGGAGTTACCAGTACAGTAACCATACCAGGAAGTACTGAATTTATTAAGCTACTGGTTTCCTTAATCTCAGTGGAGATATTTACTGATAAACAGCTCCCTACGCAGCATGTTCATGTCGTTCCTAAATGAGCTTTTATCTCTCTCCCCTCACCAAAAATCAGATTCTTCTGAGGAGTTCCCAGTACATTATCCTTTCCCCTGTGTAATTACCTTAACAATCTCCAGCTGTTTTTATTCTCAGAAGGTTTACTCCCTGATATACAGCTGCCTACCCCCTTCGTAAGTGCAGGTCCTAAATGAGCTTTTTTCTCTGGTCCCTCACCACAATCCAGGTTCTTTTGGGGAGTTACCAGTACAGTAACCATACCAGGAAGTACTTAATTTATTAAGCTCCTGCTTTTCTTAATCTCAGTGGAGATATTTACTCATAAACAGCTACCTACACAGCATGTCCATGTCGTTCCTAAATGAGCTTTTATCTCTCTCCCCTCACCACAATTCAGATTCATATGCTGAGTTCCCAGTACTTTATCCTGTCCCCTGTGTAATTACCTTAAGAAGCTCCAGCTATTTTTATTCTCAGAAGGTTTACTCCCTGATATACAGCTGCCTAACCCCTACGTAAGTGCAGGTCCTAAATGAGCTTTTTTCTCTGGTCCCTCACCACAATCCAGGTTCTTTTGGGGAGTTACCAGTACAGTAACCATACCAGGAAGTACTTAATTTATTAAGCTACTGCTTTTCTTAATCTCAGTGGAGATATTTACTCATAAACAGCTACCTACGCAGCATGTCCATGTCGTTCATAAATGAGCTTTTATCTCTCTCCCCTCACCACAAATCAGATTCTTCTGCGGAGTTCCCAGTACTTTATCCTGTCCCCTGTGTAATTACCTTA
>NW_025958146.1:0-52248 GCF_023159225.1 Perognathus longimembris pacificus | reverse complement strand
GAGAGCGCGCGAATGCACTCAAGCAAACACAAACAGCACAGCACGATGCGTATTTTTTTTAAATTGACAAAATAAATCAAAAATAAATCAAAAATAAAAATAAGTGGAAAACGCGAGAGTGCGCGAGCACACAGGAGCAAAGACAAGCAGCGCAGCTTGATGCGTAGTAAAAAAAATAATAAATAGACAACTGGTCGACCTCATTAGAAATAAAAACCCAAAAGATTAGATAGACAAACAAACAAACACATAAATGTGGAGAGAAGGGCAGTGCGGGCAGGAGCAAAGGTAAACAGCAGACAGACCTGAATCCTTATCTTTACAAGGTCGACCTCATAACTTTGTTCAGTTTGTCTCGGTGACGGATAATGGAAGGAAGGGCAGGCAACTGGTCGACTTCATTTAAATAAACAAAAAATAAGATAAACTCTCAGAAATAGATAAATATTAACAAAAAAATTGTAAAGCGGAGAAAGCGAGAGCGCGCGAATGCACTCAAGCAAACACAAACAGCACAGCACGATGCGTATTTTTTTTTAAAATTGACAAAATAAATCAAAAATAAATCAAAAATAAAATAAGTGGAAAAGGCGAGAGTGCGCGAGCACACAGGGGCAAAGACAAGCAGCGCAGCTTGATGCGTAGTAAAAAAAATAATAAATAGACAACTGGTCGACCTCATTAGAAATAAAAACCCAAAAGATTAGATAGACAAACAAACAAACACATAAATGTGGAGAGAAGGGCAGTGCGCGCAGGAGCAAAGGTAAACAGCAGACAGACCTGAATCCTTATCTTTACAAGGTCGACCTCAGAACTTTGTTCAGTTTGTCTCGGTGACGGATAATGGAAGGAAGGGCAGGCAACTGGTCGACTTCATTTAAATAAACAAATAAAAAATAAGATAAACTCTCAGGAATAGATAAATAATAACAAAAAAATTGTAAAGTGGAGAAAGCGAGAGCGCGCGAATGCACTGAAGCATACACAAACAGCACAGCACGATGCGTATTTTTTTAAAAAATTGACAAAATAAATCAAAAATAAATCAAAAATAAAAATAAGTGGAAAAGGCGAGAGTGCGCGAGCACACAGGGGCAAAGACAAGCAGCGCAGCTTGATGCGTAGTAAAAAAAATAATAAATAGACAACTGGTCGACCTCATTAGAAATAAAAACCCAAAAGATTAGATAGACAAACAAACAAACACATAAATGTGGAGAGAAGGGCAGTGCGGGCAGGAGCAAAGTTTAACAGCAGACAGACCTGAATCCTTATCTTTACAAGGTCGACCTCAGAACTTTGTTCAGTTTGTCTCGGTGACGGATAATGGAAGGAAGGGCAGGCAAGCTGGTCGACTTCATTTAAATAAACAAATAAAAAATAAGATAAACTCTCAGGAATAGATAAATAATAACAAAAAAAATTGTAATGTGGAGAAAGCGAGAGCGCGCGAATGCACTCAAGCAAACACAAACAGCACAGCAGGATGCGAATCGTTTTTTTTAAATTGACAAAATAAATCAAAAATAAATCAAAAATAAAAATAAGTGGAAAAGGCGAGAGTGCGCGAGCACACAGGAGCAAAGACAAGCTGCGCAGCTTGATGCGTAGTAAAAAAAAATAATAAATAGAGAACTGGTCGACCTCATTAGAAATAAAAACCCAAAGGATTAGATAGACAAACAAACAAACACATAAATGTGGAGAGAAGGGCAGTGCGGGCAGGAGCAAAGGTAAACAGCAGACAGACCTGAATCCTTATCTTTACAAGGTCGACCTCAGAACTTTGTTCAGTTTGTCTCGGTGACGGATAATGGAAGGAAGGGCAGGCAACTGGTCGACTTCATTTAAATAAACAAAAAATAAGATAAACTCTCAGAAATAGATAAATATTAACAAAAAAATTGTAAAGTGGAGAAAGTGAGAGCGCGCGAATGCACTCAAGCAAACACAAACAGCACAGCACGATGCGTATTTTTTTTTAAAATTGACAAAATAAATCAAAAATAAATCATAAATAAAAATAAGTGGAAAAGGCGAGAGTGCGCAAGCACACAGGAGCAAAGACAAGCAGCGCAGCTTGATGCGTAGTAAAAAAATAGTAAATAGACAACTGGTCGACCTCATTAGAAATAAAAACCCAAAAGATTAGATAGACAAACAAACACATAAATGTGGAGAGAAGGGCAGTGCGGGCAGGAGCAAAGGTAAACAGCAGACAGACCTGAATCCTTATCTTTACAAGGTTGACCTCAGAACTTTGTTCAGTTTGTCTCGGTGACGGATAATGGAAGGAAGGGCAGGCAACTGGTCGACTTCATTTAAATAAACAAATAAAAAATAAGATAAACTCTCAGGAATAGACAAATAATAACAAAAAAATTGTAAAGTGGAGAAAGCGAGAGCGCGCGAATGCACTCAAGCAAACACAAACAGCACAGCACGATGCGTATTTTTTTTTAAAATTGACAAAATAAATCAAAAATAAATCAAAAATAAAAATAAGTGGAAAAGGCGAGAGTGCGCGAGCACACAGGAGCAAAGACAAGCAGCGCAGCTTGATGCGTAGTAAAAAAAATAATAAATAGACAACTGGTCGACCTCATTAGAAATAAAAACCCAAAAGATTAGATAGACAAACAAACAAACACATAAATGTGGAGAGAAGGGCAGTGCGCGCAGGAGCAAAGGTAAACAGCAGACAGACCTGAATCCTTATCTTTACAAGGTCGACCTCAGAACTTTGTTCAGTTTGTCTCGGTGACGGATAATGGAAGGAAGGCCAGGCAACTGGTCGACTTCATTTAAATAAACAAATAAAAAATAAGATAAACTCTCAGGAATAGATAAATAATAACAAAAAAATTGTAAAGTGGAGAAAGCGAGAGCGCGCGAATGTACTCAAGCAAACACAAACAGCACAGCACGATGCGTATTTTTTTAAAAAATTGACAAAATAAATCAAAAATAAATCAAAAATAAAAATAAGTGGAAAAGGCTAGAGTGCGAGAGCACACAGGAGCAAAGACAAGCAGCGCAGCTTGATGCGTAGTAAAAAAAATAATAAATAGACAACTGGTCGACCTCATTAGAAATAAAAACCCAAAAGATTAGATAGACAAACAAACAAACACATAAATGTGGAGAGAAGGGCAGTGTGCGCAGGAGCAAAGGTAAACAGCAGACAGACCTGAATCCTTATCTTTACAAGGTCGACCTCAGAACTTTGTTCAGTTGGTCTCGGTGACGGATAATGGAAGGAAGGGCAGGCAACTGGTCGACTTCATTTAAATAAACAAATAAAAAATAAGATAAACTCTCAGGAATAGATAAATAATAACAAAAAAATTGTAAAGTGGAGAAAGCGAGAGCGCACGATTGCACTCAAGCAAACACAAACAGCCCAGCACGATGCGTATTTTTTTTAAATTGACAAAATAAATCTAAAACAAATCAAAATAAAAATAAGTGGCAAAGGCGAGAGTGCGCGAGCACACAGGAGCAAAGACAAGCAGCGCAGCTTGATGCGTAGTAAAAAAAATAATAAATAGACAACTGGTCGACCTCATTAGAAATAAAAACCCAAAAGATTAGATAGACAAACAAACAAACACATAAATGTAGAGAAAAGGGCAGTGCGGGCAGGAGCAAAGGTAAACAGCAGACAGACCTGAATCCTTATCTTTACAAGTTTGACCTCAGAACTTTGTTCAGTTTGTCTCGGTGACGGATAATGGAAGGAGGGCAGGCAACTGGTCGACTTCATTTAAATAAACAAATAAAAAATAAGATAAACTCTCAGGAATAGATAAATAATAACAAAAAAATTGTAAAGTGGAGAAAGCGAGAGCGCACGATTGCACTCAAGCAAACACAAACAGCCCAGAACGATGCGTATTTTTTTTGTTTTTTTTTTTGTTTTTTTTTTTTGCCAGACCTGGGCCTTGGACTCAGGGCCTGAGCACTGTCCCTGGCTTCTTCCCGCTCAAGGCTAGCACTCTGCCGCTTGAGCCACAGCGCCGCTTCTGGCCGTTTTCTGTATATGTGGTGCTGGGGAATCGAACCTAGGGCCTCGTGTATCCGAGGCAGGCACTCTTGCCACTAGGCCATATCCACAGCCCCTATTTTTTTTTTAAATTGACAAAATAAATCAAAAACAAATCAAAAATAAAAATAAGTGGAAAAGGCGAGAATGCGCGAGCACACAGGAACAAAGACAAGCACCGCAGCTTGATGCGTAGTAAAAAAAATAATAAATAGACAATTGGTCGACCTCATTAGAAATAAAAACCCAAAAGATTAGATAGACAAACAAACAAACACATAAATGTAGAGAAAAGGGCAGTGCAGGCAGGAGCAAAGGTAAACAGCAGACAGACCTGAATCCTTATCTTTACAAGGTCGACCTCAGAACTTTGTTCAGTTTGTCTCGGTGACGGATAATGGAAGGAAGGCCAGGCAACTGGTCGACTTCATTTAAATAAACAAATAAAAAATAAGATAAACTCTCAGGAATAGATAAATAATAACAAAAAAATTGTAAAGTGGAGAAAGCGAGAGCGCGCGAATGTACTCAAGCAAACACAAACAGCACAGCACGATGCGTATTTTTTTAAAAAATTGACAAAATAAATCAAAAATAAATCAAAAATAAAAATAAGTAGAAAAGGCTAGAGTGCGCGAGCACACAGGAGCAAAGACAAGCAGCGCAGCTTGATGCGTAGTAAAAAAAATAATAGACAACTGGTCGACCTCATTAGAAATAAAAACCCAAAAGATTAGATAGACAAACAAACAAACACATAAATGTGGAGAGAAGGGCAGTGCGCGCAGGAGCAAAGGTAAACAGCAGACAGACCTGAATCCTTATCTTTACAAGGTCGACCTCAGAACTTTGTTCAGTTGGTCTCGGTGACGGATAATGGAAGGAAGGGCAGGCAACTGGTCGACTTCATTTAAATAAACAAATAAAAAATAAGATAAACTCTCAGGAATAGATAAATAATAACAAAAAAATTGTAAAGTGGAGAAAGCGAGAGCGCACGATTGCACTCAAGCAAACACAAACAGCCCAGCACGATGCGTATTTTTTTTAAATTGACAAAATAAATCTAAAACAAATCAAAAATAAAAATAAGTGGCAAAGGCGAGAGTGCGCGAGCACACAGGAGCAAAGACAAGCAGCGCAGCTTGATGCGTAGTAAAAAAAATAATAAATAGACAACTGGTCGACCTCATTAGAAATAAAAACCCAAAAGATTAGATAGACAAACAAACAAACACATAAATGTAGAGAAAAGGGCAGTGCGGGCAGGAGCAAAGGTAAACAGCAGACAGACCTGAATCCTTATCTTTACAAGTTTGACCTCAGAACTTTGTTCAGTTTGTCTCGGTGACGGATAATGGAAGGAAGGGCAGGCAACTGGTCGACTTCATTTAAATAAACAAATAAAAAATAAGATAAACTCTCAGGAATAGATAAATAATAACAAAAAAATTGTAAAGTGGAGAAAGCGAGAGCGCACGATTGCACTCAAGCAAACACAAACAGCCCAGAACGATGCGTATTTTTTTTGTTTTTTTTTTTTGTTTTTTTTTTTTGCCAGACCTGGGCCTTGGACTCAGGGCCTGAGCACTGTCCCTGGCTTCTTCCCGCTCAAGGCTAGCACTCTGCCGCTTGAGCCACAGCGCCGCTTCTGGCCGTTTTCTGTATATGTGGTGCTGGGGAATCGAACCTAGGGCCTCGTGTATCCGAGGCAGGCACTCTTGCCACTAGGCCATATCCACAGCCCCTATTTTTTTTTTAAATTGACAAAATAAATCAAAAACAAATCAAAAATAAAAATAAGTGGAAAAGGCGAGAATGCGCGAGCACACAGGAACAAAGACAAGCAGCGCAGCTTGATGCGTAGTAAAAAAAATAATAAATAGACAATTGGTCGACCTCATTAGAAATAAAAACCCAAAAGATTAGATAGACAAACAAACAAACACATAAATGTAGAGAAAAGGGCAGTGCAGGCAGGAGCAAAGGTAAACAGCAGACAGACCTGAATCCTTATCTTTACAAGGTCGACCTCAGAACTTTGTTCAGTTTGTCTCGGTGACGGATAATGGAAGGAAGGCCAGGCAACTGGTCGACTTCATTTAAATAAACAAATAAAAAATAAGATAAACTCTCAGGAATAGATAAATAATAACAAAAAAATTGTAAAGTGGAGAAAGCGAGAGCGCGCGAATGTACTCAAGCAAACACAAACAGCACAGCACGATGCGTATTTTTTTAAAAAATTGACAAAATAAATCAAAAATAAATCAAAAATAAAAATAAGTGGAAAAGGCTAGAGGTCGCGAGCACACAGGAGCAAAGACAAGCAGCGCAGCTTGATGCGTAGTAAAAAAAATAATAGACAACTGGTCGACCTCATTAGAAATAAAAACCCAAAAGATTAGATAGACAAACAAACAAACACATAAATGTGGAGAGAAGGGCAGTGCGCGCAGGAGCAAAGGTAAACAGCAGACAGACCTGAATCCTTATCTTTACAAGGTCGACCTCAGAACTTTGTTCAGTTTGTCTCGGTGACGGATAATGGAAGGAAGGGCAGGCAACTGGTCGACTTCATTTAAATAAACAAATAAAAAATAAGATAAACTCTCAGGAATAGATAAATAATAACAAAAAAATTGTAAAGTGGAGAAAGCGAGAGCGCGCGAACGCACTGAAGCATACACAAACAGCACAGCACGATGCGTATTTTTTTAAAAAATTGACAAAATAAATCAAAAATAAATCAAAAATAAAAATAAGTGGAAAAGGCGAGAGTGCGCGAGCACACAGGGGCAAAGACAAGCAGCGCAGCTTGATGCGTAGTAAAAAAAATAATAAATAGACAACTGGTCGACCTCATTAGAAATAAAAACCCAAAAGATTAGATAGACAAACAAACAAACACATAAATGTGGAGAGAAGGGCAGTGCGGGCAGGAGCAAAGTTAAACAGCAGACAGACCTGAATCCTTATCTTTACAAGGTCGACCTCAGAACTTTGTTCAGTTTGTCTCGGTGACGGATAATGGAAGGAAGGGCAGGCAACTGGTCGACTTCATTTAAATAAACAAATAAAAAATAAGATAAACTCTCAGGAATAGATAAATAATAACAAAAAAATTGTAATGTGGAGAAAGCGAGAGCGCGCGAATGCACTCAAGCAAACACAAACAGCACAGCACGATGCGTATCGTTTTTTTTAAATTGACAAAATAAATCAAAAATAAATCAAAAATAAATATAAGTGGAAAAGGCGAGAGTGCGCGAGCACACAGGAGCAAAGACAAGCAGCGCAGCTTGATGCGTAGTAAAAAAAAATAATAAATAGACAACTGGTCGACCTCATTAGAAATAAAAACCCAAAAGATTAGATAGACAAACAAACAAACACATAAATGTGGAGAGAGGGGCAGTGCGGGCAGGAGCAAAGGTAAACAGCAGACAGACCTGAATCCTTATCTTTACAAGGTCGACCTCAGAACTTTGTTCAGTTTGTCTCGGTGACGGATAATGGAAGGAAGGGCAGGCAACTGGTCGACTTCATTTAAATAAACAAAAAATAAGATAAACTCTCAGAAATAGATAAATATTAACAAAAAAATTGTAAAGTGGAGAAAGCGAGAGCGCGCGAATGCACTCAAGCAAACACAAACAGCACAGCACGATGCGTATTTTTTTTAAAATTGACAAAATAAATCAAAAATAAATCATAAATAAAAATAAGTGGAAAAGGCGAGAGTGCGCAAGCACACAGGAGCAAAGACAAGCAGCGCAGCTTGATGCGTAGTAAAAAAAATAGTAAATAGACAACTGGTCGACCTCATTAGAAATAAAAACCCAAAAGATTAGATAGACAAACAAACACATAAATGTGGAGAGAAGGGCAGTGCGGGCAGGAGCAAAGGTAAACAGCAGACAGACCTGAATCCTTATCTTTACAAGGTCGACCTCAGAACTTTGTTCAGTTTGTCTCGGTGACGGATAATGGAAGGAAGGGCAGACAACTGGTCGACTTCATTTAAATAAACAAATAAAAAATAAGATAAACTCTCAGGAATAGACAAATAATAACAAAAAATTGTAAAGTGGAGAAAGCGAGAGCGCGCGAATGCACTCAAGCAAACACAAACAGCACAGCACGATGCGTATTTTTTTTTAAAATTGACAAAATAAATCAAAAATTAATCAAAAATAAAAATAAGTGGAAAAGGCGAGAGTGCGCGAGCACACAGGAGCAAAGACAAGCAGCGCAGCTTGATGCGTAGTAAAAAAAATAATAAATAGACAACTGGTCGACCTCATTAGAAATAAAAACCCAAAAGATTAGATAGACAAACAAACAAACACATAAATGTGGAGAGAAGGGCAGTGCGCGCAGGAGCAAAGGTAAACAGCAGACAGACCTGAATCCTTATCTTTACAAGGTCGACCTCAGAACTTTGTTCAGTTTGTCTCGGTGACGGATAATGGAAGGAAGGCCAGGCAACTGGTCGACTTCATTTAAATAAACAAATAAAAAATAAGATAAACTCTCAGGAATAGATAAATAATAACAAAAAAATTGTAAAGTGGAGAAAGCGAGAGCGCGCGAATGTACTCAAGCAAACACAAACAGCACAGCACGATGCGTATTTTTTTAAAAAATTGACAAAATAAATCAAAAATAAATCAAAAATAAAAATAAGTGGAAAAGGCTAGAGTGCGCGAGCACACAGGAGCAAAGACAAGCAGCGCAGCTTGATGCGTAGTAAAAAAAATAATAGACAACTGGTGGACCTCATTAGAAATAAAAACCCAAAAGATTAGATAGACAAACAAACAAACACATAAATGTGGAGAGAAGGGCAGTGCGGGCAGGAGCAAAGGTAAACAGCAGACAGACCTGAATCCTTATATTTACAAGGTCGACCTCAGAACTTTGTTCAGTTTGTCTCGGTGACGGATAATGGAAGGAAGGGCAGGCAACTGGTCGACTTCATTTAAATAAACAAATAAAAAATAAGATAAACTCTCAGGAATAGATAAATAATAACAAAAAAATTGTAAAGTGGAGAAAGTGAGAGCGCGCGAATGCACTCAAGCAAACACAAACAGCACAGCACGATGCGTATCGTTTTTTTAAAATTGACAAAATAAATCAAAAATAAATCAAAAATAAAAATAAGTGGAAATGGCGAGAGTGCGCGAGCACACAGGAGCAAAGACAAGCAGTGCAGCTTGATGCGTAGTAAAAAAAAATAATAAATAGACAACTGGTCGACCTCATTAGAAATAAAAACCCAAAAGATTAGATAGACAAACAAACAAACACATAAATGTGGAGAGAAGGGCAGTGCGCGCAGGAGCAAAGGTAAACAGCAGACAGACCTGAATCCTTATCTTTACAAGGTCGACCTCAGACCTTTGTTCAGTTTGTCTCGGTGACGGATAATGGAAGGAAGGGCAGTCAACTGGTCGACTTCATTTAAATAAACAAATAAAAAATAAGATAAACTCTCAGGAATAGATAAATAATAACAAAAAAATTGTAAAGTGGAGAAAGCGATAGCTCGCGAATGCACTCAAGCAAACACAAACAGCACAGCACGATGCGTATTTTTTTTTAAATTGACAAAATAAATCAAAAATAAATCAAAAATAAAAATAAGTGGAAAAGGCGAGAGTGCGCGAGCACACAGGGGCAAAGACAAGCAGCGCAGCTTGATGCGTAGTAAAATAAATAATAAATAGACAACTGGACGACCTCATTAGAAATAAAAACCCAAAAGATTAGATAGACAAACAAACAAACACATAAATGTGGAGAGAAGGGCAGTGCGCGCCGGAGCAAAGGTAAACAGCAGACAGACCTGAATCCTTATCTTTACAAGGTCGACCTCAGAACTTTGTTCAGTTGGTCTCGGTGACGGATAATGGAAGGAAGGGCAGGCAACTGGTCGACTTCATTTAAATAAACAAATAAAAAATAAGATAAACTCTCAGGAATAGATAAATAATAACAAAAAAATTGTAATGTGGAGAAAGCGAGAGCGCGCGAATGCACTCAAGCAAACACAAACAGCACAGCACGATGCGTATTTTTTTTAAATTGACAAAATAAATAAAAAATAAATCAAAAATAAAAATAAGTGGAAAACGCGAGAGTGCGCGAGCACACAGGAGCAAAGACAAGCAGCGCAGCTTGATGCGTAGTAAAAAAAATAATAAATAGACAACTGGTGGACCTCATTAGAAATAAAAACCCAAAAGATTAGATAGACAAACAAACAAACACATAAATGTGGAGAGAAGGGCAGTGCGGGCAGGAGCAAAGGTAAACAGCAGACAGACCTGAATCCTTATCTTTACAAGGTCGACCTCATAACTTTGTTCAGTTTGTCTCGGTGACGGATAATGGAAGGAAGGGCAGGCAACTGGTCGACTTCATTTAAATAAACAAAAAATAAGATAAACTCTCAGAAATAGATAAATATTAACAAAAAAATTGTAAAGCGGAGAAAGCGAGAGCGCGCGAATGCACTCAAGCAAACACAAACAGCACAGCACGATGCGTATTTTTTTTTAAAATTGACAAAATAAATCAAAAATAAATCAACAATAAAAATAAGTGGAAAAGGCGAGAGTGCGCGAGCACACAGGGGCAAAGACAAGCAGCGCAGCTTGATGCGTAGTAAAAAAAATAATAAATAGACAACTGGTCGACCTCATTAGAAATCAAAACCCAAAAGATTAGATAGACAAACAAACAAACACATAAATGTGGAGAGAAGGGCAGTGCGCGCAGGAGCAAAGTTAAACAGCAGACAGACCTGAATCCTTATCTTTACAAGGTCGACCTCAGAACTTTGTTCAGTGTGTCTCGGTGACGGATAATGGAAGGAAGGGCAGGCAACTGGTCGACTTCTTTTAAATAAACAAATAAAAAATAAGATAAACTCTCAGGAATAGATAAATAATAACAAAAAAATTGTAATGTGGAGAAAGCGAGAGCGCGCGAATGCACTCAAGCAAACACAAACAGCACAGCACGATGCGTATTTTTTTTTAAATTGACAAAATAAATCAAAAATAAATCAAAAATCAAAATAAGTGGAAAAGGCGAGAGTGCGCGAGCACACAGGAGCAAAGACAAGCAGCGCAGCTTGATGCGTAGTAAAAAAAATAATAAATAGACAACTGGTCGACCTCATTAGAAATAAAAACCCAAAAGATTAGATAGACAAACAAACAAACACATAAATGTGGAGAGAAGGGCAGTGCGGGCAGGAGCAAAGGTAAACAGCAGACAGACCTGAATCCTTATCTTTACAAGGTCGACCTCAGAACTTTGTTCAGTTTGTCTCGGTGACGGATAATGGAAGGAAGGGCAGGCAACTGGTCGACTTCATTTAAATAAACAAAAAATAAGATAAACTCTCAGAAATAGATAAATATTAACAAAAAAATTGTAAAGTGGAGAAAGCGAGAGCGCGCGAATGCACTCAAGCAAACACAAACAGCACAGCACGATGCGTATTTTTTTTTAAAATTGACAAAATAAATCAAAAATAAATCAAAAATAAAAATAAGTGGAAAAGGCGAGAGTGCGCGAGCACACAGGAGCAAAGACAAGCAGCGCAGCTTGATGCGTAGTAAAAAAAATAATAAATAGACAACTGGTCGACCTCATTAGAAATAAAAACCCAAAAGATTAGATAGACAAACAAACAAACACATAAATGTGGAGAGAAGGGCAGTGCGCGCAGGAGCAAAGGTAAACAGCAGACAGACCTGAATCCTTATCTTTACAAGGTCGACCTCAGAACTTTGTTCAGTTTGTCTCGGTGACGGATAATGGAAGGAAGGGCAGGCAACTGGTCGACTTCATTTAAATAAACAAATAAAAAATAAGATAAACTCTCAGGGATAGATAAATAATAACAAAAAAATTGTAAAGTGGAGAAAGCGGGAGCGCGCGAATGCACTGAAGCATACACAAACAACACAGCACGATGCGTATTTTTTTAAAAAATTGACAAAATAAATCAAAAATAAATCAAAAATAAAAATAAGTGGAAAAGGCGAGAGTGCGCGAGCACACAGGGGCAAAGACAAGCAGCGCAGCTTGATGCGTAGTAAAAAAAATAATAAATAGACAACTGGTCGACCTCATTAGAAATAAAAACCCAAAAGATTAGATAGACAAACAAACAAACACATAAATGTGGAGAGAAGGGCAGTGCGGGCAGGAGCAAAGTTTAACAGCAGACAGACCTGAATCCTTATCTTTACAAGGTCGACCTCAGAACTTTGTTCAGTTTGTCTCGGTGACGGATAATGGAAGGAAGGGCAGGCAACTGGTCGACTTCATTTAAATAAACAAATAAAAAATAAGATAAACTCTCAGGAATAGATAAATAATAACAAAAAAATTGTAATGTGGAGAAAGCGAGAGCGCGCGAATGCACTCAAGCAAACACAAACAGCACAGCACGATGCGAATCGTTTTTTTTAAATTGACAAAATAAATCAAAAATAAATCAAAAATAAAAATAAGTGGAAAAGGCGAGAGTGCGCGAGCACACAGGAGCAAAGACAAGCAGCGCAGCTTGATGCGTAGTAAAAAAAAATAATAAATAGACAACTGGTCGACCTCATTAGAAATAAAAACCCAAAGGATTAGATAGACAAACAAACAAACACATAAATGTGGAGAGAAGGGCAGTGCGCGCAGGAGCAAAGGTAAACAGCAGACAGACCTGAATCCTTATCTTTACAAGGTCGACCTCAGAACTTTGTTCAGTTTGTCTCGGTGACGGATAATGGAAGGAAGGGCAGGCAACTGGTCGACTTCATTTAAATAAACAAAAAATAAGATAAACTCTCAGAAATAGATAAATATTAACAAAAAAATTGTAAAGTGGAGAAAGTGAGAGCGCGCGAATGCACTCAAGCAAACACAAACAGCACAGCACGATGCGTATTTTTTTTTAAAATTGACAAAATAAATCAAAAATAAATCATAAATAAAAATAAGTGGAAAAGGCGAGAGTGCGCAAGCACACAGGAGCAAAGACAAGCAGCGCAGCTTGATGCGTAGTAAAAAAAATAGTAAATAGACAACTGGTCGACCTCATTAGAAATAAAAACCCAAAAGATTAGATAGACAAACAAACACATAAATGTGGAGAGAAGGGCAGTGCGGGCAGGAGCAAAGGTAAACAGCAGACAGACCTGAATCCTTATCTTTACAAGGTCGACCTCAGAACTTTGTTCAGTTTGTCTCGGTGACGGATAATGGAAGGAAGGCCAGGCAACTGGTCGACTTCATTTAAATAAACAAATAAAAAATAAGATAAACTCTCAGGAATAGATAAATAATAACAAAAAAATTGTAAAGTGGAGAAAGCGAGAGCGCGCGAATGTACTCAAGCAAACACAAACAGCACAGCACGATGCGTATTTTTTTAAAAAATTGACAAAATAAATCAAAAATAAATCAAAAATAAAAATAAGTGGAAAAGGCTAGAGTGCGCGAGCACACAGGAGCAAAGACAAGCAGCGCAGCTTGATGCGTAGTAAAAAAAATAATAGACAACTGGTCGACCTCATTAGAAATAAAAACCCAAAAGATTAGATAGACAAACAAACAAACACATAAATGTGGAGAGAAGGGCAGTGCGGGCAGGAGCAAAGGTAAACAGCAGACAGACCTGAATCCTTATATTTACAAGGTCGACCTCAGAACTTTGTTCAGTTTGTCTCGGTGACGGATAATGGAAGGAAGGGCAGGCAACTGGTCGACTTCATTTAAATAAACAAATAAAAAATAAGATAAACTCTCAGGAATAGATAAATAATAACAAAAAATTGTAAAGTGGCGAAGGCGAGAGCGCACGAATGCACTCAAGCAAACACAAACAGCACAGCACGATGCGTATTTTTTTTAAATTGACAAAATAAATCAAAAATAAATCAAAAATAAAAATAAGTGGAAAAGGCGAGAGTGCGCGAGCACACAGGAGGAAAGACAAGCAGCGCAGCTTGATGCGTAGTAAAAAAAATAATAAATAGACAACTGGTCGACCTCATTAGAAATAAAAACCCAAAAGATTAGATAGACAAACAAACAAACACATAAATGTGGAGAGAAGGGCAGTGCGCGCAGGAGCAAAGGTAAACAGCAGACAGACCTGAATCCTTATCTTTACAAGGTCGACCTCAGAACTTTGTTCAGTTTGTCTCGGTGACGGATAATGGAAGGAAGGGCAGACAACTGGTCGACTTCATTTAAATAAACAAATAAAAAATAAGATAAACTCTCAAGAATATATAAATAATAACCAAAAAATTGTAAAGTGGAGAAAGCGAGAGCGCGCGAATGCACTCAAGCAAACACAAACAGCACAGCACGATGCGTATTTTTTTTAAATTGACAAAATAAATCAAAAATAAATCAAAAATAAAAATAAGTGGAAAAGGCGAGAGTGCGAGAGCACACAGGAGCAAAGACAAGCAGCGCAGCTTGATGCGTAGTAAAAAAAATAATAAATAGACAACTGGTCGACCTCATTAGAAATAAAAACCCAAAAGATTAGATAGACAAACAAACAAACACATAAATGTGGAGAGAAGGGCAGTGCGCGCAGGAGCAAAGGTAAACAGCAGACAGACCTGAATCCTTATCTTTACAAGGTCGACCTCAGAACTTTGTTCAGTTGGTCTCGGTGACGGATAATGGAAGGAAGGGCAGGCAACTGGTCGACTTCATTTAAATAAACAAATAAAAAATAAGATAAACTCTCAGGAATAGATAAATAATAACAAAAAAATTGTAAAGTGGAGAAAGCGAGAGCGCACGATTGCACTCAAGCAAACACAAACAGCCCAGCACGATGCGTATTTTTTTAAATTGACAAAATAAATCTAAAACAAATCAAAAATAAAAATAAGTGGCAAAGGCGAGAGTGCGCGAGCACACAGGAGCAAAGACAAGCAGCGCAGCTTGATGCGTAGTAAAAAAAATAATAAATAGACAACTGGTCGACCTCATTAGAAATAAAAACCCAAAAGATTAGATAGACAAACAAACAAACACATAAATGTAGAGAAAAGGGCAGTGCGGGCAGGAGCAAAGGTAAACAGCAGACAGACCTGAATCCTTATCTTTACAAGTTTGACCTCAGAACTTTGTTCAGTTTGTCTCGGTGACGGATAATGGAAGGAAGGGCAGGCAACTGGTCGACTTCATTTAAATAAACAAATAAAAAATAAGATAAACTCTCAGGAATAGATAAATAATAACAAAAAAATTGTAAAGTGGAGAAAGCGAGAGCGCACGATTGCACTCAAGCAAACACAAACAGCCCAGAACGATGCGTATTTTTTTTGTTTTTTTTTTTGTTTTTTTTTTTTTGCCAGTCCTGGGCCTTGGACTCAGGGCCTGAGCACTGTCCCTGGCTTCTTCCCGCTCAAGGCTAGCACTCTGCCGCTTGAGCCACAGCGCCGCTTCTGGCCGTTTTCTGTATATGTGGTGCTGGGGAATCGAACCTAGGGCCTCGTGTATCCGAGGCAGGCACTCTTGCCACTAGGCCATATCCACAGCCCCTATTTTTTTTTTAAATTGACAAAATAAATCAAAAACAAATCAAAAATAAAAATAAGTGGAAAAGGCGAGAATGCGCGAGCACACAGGAACAAAGACAAGCAGCGCAGCTTGATGCGTAGTAAAAAAAATAATAAATAGACAATTGGTCGACCTCATTAGAAATAAAAACCCAAAAGATTAGATAGACAAACAAACAAACACATAAATGTAGAGAAAAGGGCAGTGCAGGCAGGAGCAAAGGTAAACAGCAGACAGACCTGAATCCTTATCTTTACAAGGTTGACCTCAGAACTTTGTTCAGTTTGTCTCGGTGACGTATAATGGAAGGAAGGGCAGGCAACTGGTCGACTTCATTTAAATAAACAAATAAAAAATAAGATAAACTCTCAGGAATAGATAAAAAATAACAAAAAAATTGTAAAGTGGAGAAAGCGAGAGCGCGCGAATGTATTCAAGCAAACACAAACAGCACAGCACGATGCGTATTTTTTTAAAAAATTGACAAAATAAATAAAAAATAAATCAAAAATAAATACAAGTGGAAAAGGCGAGAGTGCGCGAGCACACAGGAGCAAAGACAAGCAGCGCAGCTTGATGCGTAGTAAAAAAAATAATAAATAGACAACTGGTCGACCTCATTAGAAATAAAAACCCAAAAGATTAGATAGACAAACAAACAAACACATAAATGTGGAGAGAAGGGCAGTGAGCGCAGGGGCAAAGGTAAACAGCAGACAGACCTGAATCCTTATCTTTACAAGGTCGACCTCAGAACTTTGTTCAGTTTGTCTCGGTGACGGATAATGGAAGGAAGGGCAGACAACTGGTCGACTTCATTTAAATAAACAAATAAAAAATAAGATAAACTCTCAAGAATATATAAATAATAACCAAAAAATTGTAAAGTGGAGAAAGCGAGAGCGCACGAATGCACTCAAGCAAACACAAAGTGCACAGCACGATGCGTATTTTTTTTAAATTGACAAAATAAATCAAAAATAAATCAAAAATAAAAATAAGTGGAAAAGGCGTGAGTGCACGAGCACACAGGTGCAAAGACAAGCAGCGCAGCTTGATGCGTAATAAAAAAAATAATAAATAGACAACTGGTCGACCTCATTAGAAATAAAAACCCAAAAGATTAGATAGACAAACAAACAAACACATAAATGTGGAGAGAAGGGCAGTGCGCGCAGTAGTAAAGGTAAACAGCAGACAGACCTGAATCCTTATATTTACAAGGTCGACCTCAGAACTTTGTTCAGTTTGTCTCGGTGACGGATAATGGAAGGAAGGTCAGGCAACTGGTCGACTTCATTTAAATAAACAAATAAAAAATAAGATAAACTCGTAGGAATAGATATATAATAACAAAAAAATTGTAAAGTGGAGAAAGCGAGAGAGCAGGAATTCACTCAAGCAAACACAAACAGCACAGCACGATGCGTATTTTTTTTTAAATTTGACAAAATAAATCAAAAATAAATCAAAAATAAAAATAAGTGGAATAGGCGAGAGTGCGCGAGCACACAGGAGCAAAGACAAGCAGCGCAGCTTGATGCGTAGTAAAAAAAATAATAAATAGACAACTGGTCGACCTCATTAGAAATAAAAACCCAAAAGATTAGATAGACAAACAAACAAACACATAAATGTGGAGAGAAGGGCAGTGCGCGCAGTAGCAAAGGTAAACAGCAGACAGACCTGAATCCTTATCTTTACAAGGTCGACCTCAGAACTTTGTTCAGTTTGTCTCGGTGACGGATAATGGAAGGAAGGGCAGACAACTGGTCGACTTCATTTAAATAAACAAATAAAAAATAAGATAAACTCTCAAGAATATATAAATAATAACCAAAAAATTGTAAAGTGGAGAAAGCGAGAGCGCGCGAATGCACTCAAGGAAACACAAAGTGCACAGCACGATGCGTATTTTTTTTAAATTGACAAAATAAATAAAAAATAAATCAAAAATAAAAATAAGTGGAAAAGGCGAGAGTGCGAGAGCACACAGGAGCAAAGACATGCAGCGCAGCTTGATGCGTAGTAAAAAAAATAATAAATAGACAACTGGTCGACCTCATTAGAAATAAAAACCCAAAAGATTAGATAGACAAACAAACAAACACATAAATGTGGAGAGAAGGGCAGTGCGCGCAGGAGCAAAGGTAAACAGCAGACAGACCTGAATCCTTATCTTTACAAGGTCGACCTCAGAACTTTGTTCAGTTGGTCTCGGTGACGGATAATGGAAGGAAGGGCAGGCAACTGGTCGACTTCATTTAAATAAACAAATAAAAAATAAGATAAACTCTCAAGAATATATAAATAATAACCAAAAAATTGTAAAGTGGAGAAAGCGAGAGCGCACGAATGCACTCAAGCAAACACAAAGTGCACAGCACGATGCGTATTTTTTTTAAATTGACAAAATAAATCAAAAATAAATCAAAAATAAAAATAAGTGGAAAAGGCGTGAGTGCACGAGCACACAGGTGCAAAGACAAGCAGCGCAGCTTGATGCGTAATAAAAAAAATAATAAATAGACAACTGGTCGACCTCATTAGAAATAAAAACCCAAAAGATTAGATAGACAAACAAACAAACACATAAATGTGGAGAGAAGGGCAGTGCGCGCAGTAGTAAAGGTAAACAGCAGACAGACCTGAATCCTTATATTTACAAGGTCGACCTCAGAACTTTGTTCAGTTTGTCTCGGTGACAGATAATGGAAGGAAGGTCAGGCAACTGGTCGACTTCATTTAAATAAACAAATAAAAAATAAGATAAACTCGTAGGAATAGATATATAATAACAAAAAAATTGTAAAGTGGAGAAAGCGAGAGAGCAGGAATTCACTCAAGCAAACACAAACAGCACAGCACGATGCGTATTTTTTTTTAAATTTGACAAAATAAATCAAAAATAAATCAAAAATAAAAATAAGTGGAAAAGGCGAGAGTGCGCGAGCACACAGGAGCAAAGACAAGCAGCGCAGCTTGATGCGTAGTAAAAAAAATAATAAATAGACAACTGGTCGACCTCATTAGAAATAAAAACCCAAAAGATTAGATAGACAAACAAACAAACACATAAATGTGGAGAGAAGGGCAGTGCGCGCAGTAGCAAAGGTAAACAGCAGACAGACCTGAATCCTTATCTTTACAAGGTCGACCTCAGAACTTTGTTCAGTTTGTCTCGGTGACGGATAATGGAAGGAAGGGCAGACAACTGGTCGACTTCATTTAAATAAACAAATAAAAAATAAGATAAACTCTCAAGAATATATAAATAATAACCAAAAAATTGTAAAGAGGAGAAAGCGAGAGCGCGCGAATGCACTCAAGGAAACACAAAGTGCACAGCACGATGCGTATTTTTTTTAAATTGACAAAATAAATAAAAAATAAATCAAAAATAAAAATAAGTGGAAAAGGCGAGAGTGCGAGAGCACACAGGAGCAAAGACATGCAGCACAGCTTGATGCGTAGTAAAAAAAATAATAAATAGACAACTGGTCGACCTCATTAGAAATAAAAACCCAAAAGATTAGATAGACAAACAAACAAACACATAAGTGTGGAGAGAAGGGCAGTGCGCACAGGAGCAAAGGTAAACAGCAGACAGACCTGAATCCTTATCTTTACAAGGTCGACCTCAGAACTTTGTTCAGTTGGTCTCGGTGACGGATAATGGAAGGAAGGGCAGGCAACTGGTCGACTTCATTTAAATAAACAAATAAAAAATAAGATAAACTCTCAGGAATAGATAAATAATAACAAAAAAATTGTAAAGTGGAGAAGGCGAGAGCGCACGATTGCACTCAAGCAAACACAAACAGCCCAGCACGATGCGTATTTTTTTTAAATTGACGAAATAAATCTAAAACAAATCAAAAATAAAAATAAGTGGCAAAGGCGAGAGTGCGCGAGCACACAGGGGCAAAGACAAGCAGCGCAGCTTGATGCGTAGTAAAAAAAATAGTAAATAGACAACTGGTCGACCTCATTAGAAATAAAAACCCAAAAGATTAGATAGACAAACAAACAAACACATAAATGTAGAGAAAAGGGCAGTGCGGGCAGGAGCAAAGGTAAACAGCAGACAGACCTGAATCCTTATCTTTACAAGTTTGACCTCAGAACTTTGTTCAGTTTGTCTCGGTGACGGATAATGGAAGGAAGGGCAGGCAACTGGTCGACTTCATTTAAATAAACAAATAAAAAATAAGATAAACTCTCAGGAATAGATAAATAATAACAAAAAAATTGTAAAGTGGAGAAAGCGAGAGCGCACGATTGCACTCAAGCAAACACAAACAGCCCAGCACGATGCGTATTTTTTTTTGTTTTTTTTTTTTGTTTTTTTTTTTTTGACAGTCCTGGGCCTTGGACTCAGGGCCTGAGCACTGTCCCGGGCTTCTTCCCGCTCAAGGCTAGCACTCTGCCGCTTGAGCCACAGCGCCGCTTCTGGCCGTTTTCTGTATATGTGGTGCTGGGGAATCGAACCTAGGGCCTCGTGTATCCGAGGCAGGCACTCTTGCCACTAGGCCATATCCACAGCCCCTATTTTTTTTTAAATTGACAAAATAAATCAAAAACAAATCAAAAATAAAAATAAGTGGAAAAGGCGAGAATGCGCGAGCACACAGGAACAAAGACAAGCAGCGCAGCTTGATGCGTAGTAAAAAAAATAATAAATAGACAATTGGTCGACCTCATTAGAAATAAAAACCCAAAAGATTAGATAGACAAACAAACAAACACATAAATGTAGAGAAAAGGGCAGTGCGGGCAGGAGCAAAGGTAAACAGCAGACAGACCTGAATCCTTATCTTTACAAGGTTGACCTCAGAACTTTGTTCAGTTTGTCTCGGTGACGTATAATGGAAGGAAGGGCAGGCAACTGGTCGACTTCATTTAAATAAACAAATAAAAAATAAGATAAACTCTCAGGAATAGATAAATAATAACAAAAAAATTGTAAAGTGGAGAAAGCGAGAGCGCGCGAATGTATTCAAGCAAACACAAACAGCACAGCACGATGCGTATTTTTTTAAAAAATTGACAAAATAAATAAAAAATAAATCAAAAATAAATACAAGTGGAAAAGGCGACAGTGCGCGAGCACACAGGAGCAAAGACAAGCAGCGCAGCTTGATGCGTAGTAAAAAAAATAATAAATAGACAACTGGTCGACCTCATTAGAAATAAAAACCCAAAAGATTAGATAGACAAACAAACAAACACATAAATGTGGAGAGAAGGGCAGTGAGCGCAGGGGCAAAGGTAAACAGCAGACAGACCTGAATCCTTATCTTTACAAGGTCGACCTCAGAACTTTGTTCAGTTTGTCTCGGTGACGGATAATGGAAGGAAGGGCAGGCAACTGGTCGACTTCAATTAAATAAACAAATAAAAAATAAGATAAACTCTCAGGAATAGATAAATAATAAAAAAAATTGTAAAGTGGAGAAAGCGAGAGCGCGCGAATGCACTCAAGCAAACACAAACAGCACAGCACGATGCGCATTTTTTTTTAAAATTGACAAAATAAATAAAGAATAAATCAAAAATAAAAATAAGTGGAAAAGGCGAGAGTGCGCGAGCACACAGGAGCAAAGACAAGCAGCGCAGCTTGATGCGTAGTAAAAAAAATAATAAGTAGACAACTGGTCGACCTCATTAGAAATAAAAACCCAAAAGATTAGATAAACAAACAAACACATAAATGTGGAGAGAAGGGCAGTGCGCGCAGGAGCAAAGGTAAACAGCAGACAGACCTGAATCCTTATCTTTACAAGGTCGACCTCAGAACTTTGTTCAGTTTGTCTCGGTGACGGATAATGGAAGGAAGGTCAGGCAACTGGTCGACTTCATTTAAATAAACAAATAAAAAATAAGATAAACTCGTAGGAATAGATAAATAATAACAAAAAAATTGTAAAGTGGAGAAAGCGAGAGAGCAGGAATTCACTCAAGCAAACACAAACAGCACAGCACGATGCGTATTTTTTTTTAAATTTGACAAAATAAATCAAAAATAAATCAAAAATAAAAATAAGTGGAAAAGGCGAGAGTGCGCGAGCACACAGGAGCAAAGACAAGCAGCGCAGCTTGATGCGTAGTAAAAAAAATAATAAATAGACAACTGGTCGACCTCATTAGAAATAAAAACCCAAAAGATTAGATAGACAAACAAACAAACACATAAATGTGGAGAGAAGGGCAGTGCGCGCAGTAGCAAAGGTAAACAGCAGACAGACCTGAATCCTTATCTTTACAAGGTCGACCTCAGAACTTTGTTCAGTTGGTCTCGGTGACGGATTATGGAAGGAAGGGCAGGCAACTGGTCGACTTCATTTAAATAAACAAATAAAAAATAAGATAAACTCTCAGGAATAGATAAATAATAACAAAAAAATTGTAAAGTGGAGAAAGCGAGAGCGCAAGATTGCACTCTAGCAAACACAAACAGCCCAGCACGATGCGTATTTTTTTTAAATTGACAAAATAAATCTAAAACAAATCAAAAATAAAAATAAGTGGCAAAGGCGAGAGTGCGCGAGCACACAGGAGCAAAGACAAGCAGCGCAGCTTGATGCGTAGTAAAAAAAATAATAAATAGACAACTGGTCGACCTCATTAGAAATAAAAACCCAAAAGATTAGATAGACAAACAAACAAACACATAAATGTAGAGAAAAGGGCAGTGCGGGCAGGAGCAAAGGTAAACAGCAGACAGACCTGAATCCTTATATTAACAAGGTTGACCTCAGAACTTTGTTCAGTTTGTCTCGGTGACGGATAATGGAAGGAAGGGCAGGCAACTGGTCGACTTCATTTAAATAAACAAATAAAAAATAAGATAAACTCTCAGGAATAGATAAATAATAACAAAAAAATTGTAAAGTGGAGAAAGCGAGAGCGCGCGAATACACTCAGGCAAACACAAACAGCACAGCACGATGCGTATTTTTTTTTAAAATTGACAAAATAAATAAAAAATAAATCAAAAATTAAAATAAGTGGAAAAGGCGAGAGTGCGCGAGCACACAGGAGCAAAGACAAGCAGCGCAGCTTGATGCGTAGTAAAAAAAATAATAAATAGACAACTGGTCGACCTCATTAGAAATAAAAACCCAAAAGATTAGATAGACAAACAAACAAACACATAAATGTGGAGAGAAGGGCAGTGCGCGCAGGAGCAAAGGTAAACAGCAGACAGACCTGAATCCTTATCTTTACAAGGTCGACCTCAGAACTTTGTTCAGTTGGTCTCAGTGACGGATAATGGAAGGAAGGTCAGGCAACTGGTCGACTTCATTTAAATAAACAAATAAAAAATAAGATAAACTCTTAGGAATAGATAAATAATAACAAAAAAATTGTAAAGTGGAGAAAGCGAGAGCGCAGGAATGCACTCAAGCAAACACAAACAGCACAGCACGATGCGTATTTTTTTTTAAATTGACAAAATAAATCAAAAATAAAAATAAGTGAAAAGGCGAGTGTGCGCGAGCACACAGTAGCAAAGACAAGCAGCGCAGCTTGATGCGTAGTAAAAAAAATAATAAGTAGACAACTGGTCGACCTCATTAGAAATAAAAACCCAAAAGTTTAGATAGACAAACAAACAAAGACATAAATGTGGAGAGAAGGGCAGTGCGGGCAGGAGCAAAGGTAAACAGCAGACAGACCTGAATTCTTATCTTTAAAAGGTCGACCTCAGAACTTTGTTCAGTTTGTCTCGTTGACGGATAATGGAAGGAAGGGCAGGCAACTGGTCGACTTCATTTAAATAAACAAATAAAAAATAAGATAAACTCTCAGGAATAGATAAATAATAACAAAAAATTGTAAAGTGGAGAAAGCGAGAGCGCGCGAATGCACTCAAGCAAACACAAACAGCACAGCACGATGCGTATTTTTTTTAAATTGACAAAATAAATCAAAAATAAATCAAAAATAAAAATAAGTGGAAAAGGCGAGAGTGCGCGAGCACACAGGAGCAAAGACAAGCAGTGCAGCTTGATGCGTAGTAAAAAAAATAATAAATAGACAACTGGTCGACCTCATTAGAAATAAAAACCCAAGAGATTAGATAGACAAACAAACAAACACATAAATGTGGAGAGAAGGGCAGTGCGCGCAGGAGCAAAGGTAAACAGCAGACAGACCTGTTTCCTTATCTTTACAAGGTCGACCTCAGAACTTTGTTCAGTTTGTCTCGGTCACCGATAATGGAAGGAAGGGCAGGCAACTGGTCGACTTCATTTAAGTAAACAAATAAAAAATAAGACAAACTCTCAGGAATAGATAAATAATAACAAAAAAATTGTAAAGTGGAGAAAGCGAGAGCGCGCGAATGCACTCAAGCAAACACAAACAGCAGAGCACGATGCGTATTTTTTTATAAAATTGACAAAATATATCAAAAATAAATCAAAAATAAAAATAAGTGGAAAAGGCGAGAGAGCGCGAGCACACAGGAGCAAAGACAAGCAGCGCAGCTTGATGCGCAGTAAAAAAAAATAATAAGTAGACAACTGGTCCACCTCATGAGAAATAAAAACCCAAAAGATTAGATACACAAACAAACAAACACATAAATGTGGAGAGAAGGGCAGTGCGCGCAGGAGCAAAGGTAAACAGCAGACAGACCTGAATCCTTATCTTTACAAGGTCGACCTCAGAACTTTGTTCAGTTTGTCTCGGTGACGGATAATGGAAGGAAGGGCAGGCAACTGGTCGACTTCATTTAAATAAACAAATAAAAAATAAGATAAACTCTCAGGAATAGATAAATAATAACAAAAAAATTGTAAAGTGGAGAAAGCGAGAGCGCGCGAATGCACTCAAGCAAACACAAACAGCACAGCACGATTCGTATTTTTTTTAAATTGACAAAATATATCAAAAATAAATCAAAAATAAAAATAAGTGGAAAAGGCGAGAGTGCGCGAGCACACAGGAGCAAAGACAAGCAGCGCAGCTTGATGCGTAGTAAAAAAAATAATAAATAGACAACTGGTCGACCTCATTAGAAATAAAAACCCAAAAGATTAGATAGACAAACAAACATACACATAAATGTGGAGAGAAGGGCAGTGCGCGCAGGAGCAAAGGTAAACATCAGACAGACCTGAATCCTTATCTGTACAAGGTCGACCTCAGAACTTTGTTCAGTTTGCCTCGGTGACGGATAAGGGAAGGAAGGGCAGGCAACTGGTCGACTTCATTTAAATAAACAAATAAAAAATAAGATAAACTCTCAGGAATAGATAAATAATAACAAAAAAAATTGTAAAGTGCAGAAAGCGAGAGCGCGCGAATGCACTCAAGCAAACACAAACAGCACAGCACGATGCGTATTTTTTTAAATTGACAAAATAAATCAAAAATAAATCAAAAATAAAAATAAGTGGAAAAGGCGAGAGTGCGGGAGCCCACAGTAGCAAAGACAAGCAGCGCAGCTTGATGCGTAGTAAAAAAAATAATAAATAGACAACTGGTCGACCTCATTAGAAATAAAAACCCAAAAGATTAGATAGACAAACAAACAAACACATAAATGTGGAGAGAAGGGCAGTGCGCGCAGGAGCAAAGGTAAACAGCAGACAGACCTGAATCCTTATCTTTACAAGGTCGACCTCAGAACTTTGTTCAGTTTGTCTCGGTGACGGATAATGGAAGGAAGGGCAGGCAACTGGTCGACTTCATTTAAGTAAACAAATAAAAAATAAGATAATCTCTCAGGAATAGATAAATAATAACAAAAAAATTGTAAAGTGGAGAAAGCGAGAGCGCGCGAATGCACTCAAGCAAACACAAACAGCACAGCACGATGCGAATTTTTTTAAAATTGACAAAATAAATCAAAAATAAAAATAAGTGGAAAAGGCGAGAGTGCGCGAGCACACAGGAGCAAAGACAAGCAGCGCAGCTTGATGCGTAGTAAAAAAAACAATAAATAGACAACTGGTCGATCTCATTAGAAATAAAAACCCAAAAGATTAGATAGACAAACAAACTAACACATAAATGTGGAGAGAAGGGCAGTGCGCGCAGGAGCAAAGGTAAACAGCGGACAGACCTGAATCCTTATCTTTACAAGCTCGACCTCAGAACTTTGTTCAGTTTGTCTCGGTGACGGATAATGGAAGGAAGGGCAGGCAACTGGTCGACTTCATTTAAATAAACAAATAAATAATAAGATAAACTCTCAGGAATAGATAAATAATAACAAAAAAATTGTAAAGTGGAGAAAGCGAGAGCGCGCGAATGCACTCAAGCAAACACAAACAGCACAGCACGATGCGTATTTTTTTTTAAATTGACAAAATAAATCAAAAATAAATCAAAAATAAAAATAAGTGGAAAAGGCGAGAGTGCGCGAGCACACAGGAGCAAAGACAAGCAGCGCAGCTTGATGCGTAGTAAAAAAAAATAATAAATAGACAACTGGTCGACCTCATTAGAAATAAAAACCCAAAAGATTCGATAGACAAACAAACAAACACATAAATGTGGAGAGAAGGGCAGTGCGCGCAGGAGCAAAGGTAAACAGCAGACAGACCTGTTTCCTTATCTTTACAAGGTCGACCTCAGAACTTTGTTCAGTTTGTCTCGGTGACCGATAATGGAAGGAAGGGCAGGCAACTGGTCGACTTCATTTAAGTAAACAAATAAAAAATAAGACAAACTCTCAGGAATAGATAAGTAATAACAAAAAAATTGTAAAGTGGAGAAAGCGAGAGCGCGCGAATGCACTCAAGCAAACACAAACAGCACAGCACGATGCGTATTTTTTTTTAAATTGACAAAATAAATCAAAAATAAAAATAAGTGGTAAAGGCGAGAGTGCGCGAGCAGTCAGGAGCAAAGACAAGCAGCGCAGCTTGATGCGTAGTAAAAAAAATAATAAATAGACAACTGGTCGACCTCATTAGAAATAAAAACCCAAAAGATTAGATAGACAAACAAACAAACACATAAATGTGGAGAGAAGGGCAGTGCGCGCAGGAGCAAAGGTAAACAGCAGACAGACCTGAATCCTTATCTTTACAAGGTCGACCTCAGAACTTTGTTCAGTTTGTCTCGGTGACGGATAATGGAAGGAAGGGCAGGCAACTGGTCGACTTCATTTAAATAAACAAATAAAAAATAAGATAAACACTCAGGAATAGATAAATAATAACGAAAAATTGTAAAGTGGAGAAAGCGAGAGCGCGCGAATGCACTCAAGCAAACACAAACAGCACAGCACGATGCGTATTTTTTTTAAATTGACAAAATAAATCAAAAATAAATCAAAAATAAAAATAAGTTGAAAAGGCGAGAGTGCGCGAGCACACAGGAGCAAAGACAAGCAGCGCAGCTTGATGCGTAGTAAAAAAAATAATAAATAGACAACTGGTCGACCTCTTTAGAAATAAAAACCCAAACGATTAGATAGACAAACAAACAAACACATAAATGTGGAGACAAGGGCAGTGCGCGCAGGAGCAAAGGTAAACAGCAGACAGATCTGAATCCTTATCTTTACAAGGTCGACCTCAGAACTTTGTTCAGTTTGTCTCGGTGACGGATAATGGAAGGAAGGGCAGGCAACTTTTCGACTTCATTTAAATAAACAAATAAAAAATAAGATAAACTCTCAGGAATAGATAAATAATAACAAAAAAACTGTAAAGTGGAGAAAGCAAGAGCGCGCGAATGCACTCAAGCAAACACAAACAGCACAGCACGATGCGTATTTTTTTTAAAATTGACAAAATATATCAAAAATAAATAAAAAATAAAAATAAGTGGAAAAGGCGAGAGTGCGCGAGCACACAGGAGCAAAGACAAGCAGCGCAGCTTGTTGCGTAGTAAAAAAAATAATAAATAGACAACTGGTCGACCTCATTAGAAATAAAAACCCAAAAGATTAGATAGACAAACAAACAAACACATAAATGTGGAGAGAAGGGCAGTGCGCGCAGGAGCAAAGGTAAACAGCAGACAGACCTGAATCCTTGTCTTTACAAGTTCGACCTCAGAACTTTGTTCAGTTTGTCTCGGTGACGGATAATGGAAGGAAGGGCAGGCAACTGGTCGACTTCATTTAAATAAACAAATAAAAAATAAGATAAACTCTCAGGAATAGATAAATAATAACAAAAAAATTGTAAAGTGGAGAAAGCGAGAGCGCGCGAATGCACTCAAGCAAACACAAACAGGACAGCACGATGCGTTATTTTTTTTAAATTGACAAAATAAATCAAAAATAAATCAAAAATAAAAATAAGTGGAAAAGGCGAGAGCGCGCGAGCACACAGGAGCAAAGACAAGCAGCGCAGCTTGATGCGTAGTAAAAAAAATAATAAATAGACAACTGGTCGACCTCATTAGAAATAAAAACCCAAAAGATTAGATAGACAAACAAACAAACAAACACATAAATATGGAGAGAAGGGCAGTGCGCGCAGGAGCAAAGGTAAACAGCAGACAGACCTGAATCCTTATCTTTACAAGGTCGACCTCAGAACTTTGTTCAGTTTGTCTCGGTGACGGATAATGGAAGGAAGGGCAGGCAACTGGTCGACTTCATTTAAATAAACAAATAAAAAATAAGATAAACTCTCAGGAATAGATAAATAATAACAAAAACATTGTAAAGTGGAGAAAGCGAGAGCGCGCGAATGCACTCAAGCAAACAAAAACAGAACAGCATGATGCGTATTTTTTTTAAATTGACAAAATAAATCAAAAATAAATCAAAAATAAAAATAAGTGGAAAAGGCGAGAGTGCGTGAGCACACAGGAGCAAAGACAAGCAGCGCAGCTTGATGCGTAGTAAAAAAAATAATAAATAGACAACTGGTCGACCTCATTAGAAATAAAAACCCAAAAGATTAGATAGACAAACAAACAAACACATAAATGTGGAGAGAAGGGCAGTGCGCGCAGGAGCAAAGGTAAACAGCAGACAGACCTGAATCCTTATCTTCACAAGGTCGACCTCAGAATTTCGTTCAGTTTGTCTTGGTGACGGATAATGGAAGGGAGGGCAGGCAACTGGTCGACTTCATTTAAGTAAACAAATAAAAAATAAAATAAACTCTCAGGAATAGATAAATAATAACAAAAAAATTGTAAAGTGGAGAAAGCGAGAGCGCGCGAATGCACTCAAGCAAACACAAACAGCACAGCACGATGCGAATTTTTTTTTAAAATTGACAAAATATATCAAAAATAAATCAAAAATAAAAATAAGTGGAAAAGGCGAGAGTGCGCGAGCACACAGGAGCAAAGACAAGCATCGCAGCTTGATGCGAAGTAAAAAAAATAATAAATAGACAACTGGTCGACCTCATTAGAAATAAAAACCCAAAAGATTAGATAGACAAACAAACAAACACATAAATGTGGAGAGAAGGGCAGTGCGCGCAGGAGCAAAGGTAAACAGCAGACAGACCTGAATCCTTATCTTTACAAGGTCGACCTCAGAACTTTGTTCAGTTTGTTTCGGTGATGGATAATGGAAGGAAGGGCAGGCAACTGGTCGACTTCATTTAAATAAACAAATAAAAAATAAGATAAACTCTCAGGAATAGATAAATAATAACAAAAAAATTGTAAAGTGGAGAAAGCGAGAGCGCGCGAATGCACTTAAGCAAACACAAACAGCACAGCACGGTGTGTATTTTTTTTAAAAATTGACAAAATAAATCAAAAATAAATCAAAAATAAAAATAAGTGGAAAAGGCGAGAGTGCGCGAGCACACAGGAGCAAAGACACGGAGCGCAGCTTGATGCGTAGTAAAAAAAATAATAAATAGACAACTGTTCGACCTCATTAGAAATAAAAACCCAAAAGATTAGATAGACAAACAAACAAACACATAAATGTGGAGAGAAGGGCAGTGCGCGCAGGAGCAAAAGTAAACAGCAGACAGACCTGAATCCTTATCTTCACAAGGTCGACCTCAGAATTTCGTTCAGTTTGTCTTGGTGACGGATAATGGAAGGGAGGGGAGGCAACTGGTCGACTTCATTTAAGTAAACAAATAAAAAATAAGATAAACTCTCAGGAATAGATAAATAATAACAAAAAAATTGTAAAGTGGAGAAAGCGAGAGCGCGCGAATGCACTCAAGCAAACACAAACAGCACAGCACGATGCGAATTTTTTTTTTAAATTGACAAAATAAATCAAAAATAAATCAAAAATAAAAATAAGTGGAAAAGGCGAGAGTGCGCGAGCACACAGGAGCAAAGACAAGCATCGCAGCTTGATGCGTAGTAAAAAAAATAATAAATAGACAACTGGTCGACCTCATTAGAAATAAAAACCCAAAAGATTAGATAGACAAACAAACAAACACATAAATGTGGAGAGAAGGGCAGTGCGGGCAGGAGCAAAGGTAAACAGCAGACAGACCTGTATCCTTATCTTTACAAGGTCGACCTCAGAACTTTGGTCAGTTTGTTTCGGTGACGGATAATGGAAGGAAGGGCAGGCAACTGGTCGACTTCATTTAAATAAACAAATAAAAAATAAGATAAACTCTCAGGAATAGATAAATAATAACAAAAAAATTGTAAAGTGGAGAAAGCGAGAGCGCGCGAATGCACTTAAGCAAACTCAAACAGTACAGCACGATGCGTATTATTTTTAAAAATTGACAAAATAAATCAAAAATAAATCAAAAATAAAAATAAGTGGAAAAGGCGAGAGTACGCGAGCACACAGGAGCAAAGACAAGCAGCGCAGCTTGATGTGTAGTAAAAAAAATAATAAATAGACAACTGGTCGACCTCATTAGAAATAAAAACCCAAAAGATTAGATAGACAAACAAAGAAACACATAAATATGGAGAGAAGGGCAGTGCGCGCAGGAGCAAAGGTAAACAGCAGACAGACCTGAATCCTTATCTTTACAAGGTCGACCTCAGAACTTTGTTCAGTTTGTCTCGGTGACGGATAATGGAAGGAAGGGCAGGCAACTGGTCGATTTCATTTAAATAAACAAATAAAAAATAAGATAAACTCTCAGAAATAGATAAATAACAAAAAAATTGTAAAGTGGAGAAAGCGAGAGCGCGCGAATGCACTCAAGCAAACACAAACAGCACAGCACGATGCGTATTTTTTTTAAATTGACAAAATAAATCAAAAATAAAAATAAGTGGAAAAGGCGAGAGTGCGCGAGCACACAGGAGCAAAGACAAGCAGCGCAGCTTGATGCGTAGTAAAAAAAATAATAAATAGACAACTGGTCGACCTCATTAGAAATAAAAACCCAAAAGATTAGATAGACAAAGAAACAAACACTTAAATGTGGAGAGAAGGGCAGTGCGCGCAGGAGCAAAGGTAAACAGCAGACAGACCTGAATCCTTATCTTTACAAGGTCGACCTCAGAACTTTGTTCAGTTTGTCTCGGTGATGGATAATGGAAGGAAGGGCAGGCAACTGGTCGACTTCATTTAAATAAACAAATAAAAAATAAGATAAACTCTCAGGAATAGATAAATAATAACAAAAGAATTGTAAAGTAGAGAAAGCGAGAGCGCGCGAATGCACTCAAGCAAACACAAACAGCGAAGCACGATGCGTATTTTTTTTAAATTGACAAAATAAATCAAAAATAAATCAAAAATAAAAATAAGTGGAAAAGTCGAGAGTGCGCGAGCACACAGGAGCAAAAACAAGCAGCGCAGCTTGATGCGTAGTAAAAAAAATAATAAATAGACAACTGGTCGACCTCATTAGAAATAAAAACCCAAAAGATTAGATAGACAAACAAACAAACACATAAATGTGGAGAGAAGGGCAGTGCGCGCAGGAGCAAAGGTAAACAGCAGACAGACCTGAATCCTTGTCTTTACAAGTTCGACCTCAGAACTTTGTTCAGTTTGTCTCGGTGACGGATAATGGAAGGAAGGGCAGGCAACTGGTCGACTTCATTTAAATAAACAAATAAAAAATAAGATAAACTCTCAGGAATAGATAAATAATAACAAAAAAATTGTAAAGTGGAGAAAGCGAGAGCGCGCG
The DNA here is from genome assembly GCF_023159225.1 of Perognathus longimembris pacificus. Classification (NCBI taxonomy): domain Eukaryota; kingdom Metazoa; phylum Chordata; class Mammalia; order Rodentia; family Heteromyidae; genus Perognathus; species Perognathus longimembris. The sequence continues at coordinate 20,562 of NW_025958146.1, read as the reverse complement.
AATGCACTCAAGCAAACACAAACAGGACAGCACGATGCATTATTTTTTTTAAATTGACAAAATAAATCAAAAATAAATCAAAAATAAAAATAAGTGGAAAAGGCGAGAGTGCGCGAGCACACAGGAGCAAAGACAAGCAGCGCAGCTTGATGCGTAGTAAAAAAAATAATAAATAGACAACTGGTCGACCTCATTAGAAATAAAAACCCAAAAGATTAGATAGACAAACAAACAAACAAACACATAAATGTGGAGAGAAGGGCAGTGCGCGCAGGAGCAAAGGTAAACAGCAGACAGACCTGAATCCTTATCTTTACAAGGTCGACCTCAGAACTTTGTTCAGTTTGTCTCGGTGACGGATAATGGAAGGAAGGGCAGGCAACTGGTCGACTTCATTTAAATAAACAAATAAAAAATAAGATAAACTCTCAGGAATAGATAAATAATAACAAAAACATTGTAAAGTGGAGAAAGCGAGAGCGCGCGAATGCACTCAAGCAAACACAAACAGAACAGCATGATGCGTATTTTTTTAAATTGACAAAATAAATCAAAAATAAATCAAAAATAAAAATAAGTGGAAAAGGCGAGAGTGCGTGAGCACACAGGAGCAAAGACAAGCAGCGCAGCTTGATGCGTAGTAAAAAAAATAATAAATAGACAACTGGTCGACCTCATTAGAAATAAAAACCCAAAAGATTAGATAGACAAACAAACACATAAATGTGGAGAGAAGGGCAGTGCGCGCAGGAGCAAAGGTAAACAGCAGAAAGACCTGAATCCTTGTCTTTACAAGGTCGACCTCAGAACTTTGTTCAGTTTGTCTCGGTGACGGATAATGGAAGGAAGGGCAGGCAACTGGTCGACTTCATTTAAATAAACAAATAAAAAATAAGATAAACTCTCAGGAATAGATAAATAATAACAAAAAAATTGTAAAGTGGAGAAAGCAAGAGCGCGCGAATGCACTCAAGAAAACACAAACAGGACAGCACGATGCGTTTTTTTTTTAAATTGACAAAATAAATCAAAAATAAATCAAAAATAAAAATAAGTGGAAAAGGCGAGAGTGCGCGAGCACACAGGAGCAAAGACAAGCAGCGCAGCTTGATGCGTAGTAAAAAAAATAATAAATAGACAACTGGTCGACCTCATTAGAAATAAAAACCCAAAAGATTAGATAGACAAACAAACAAACAAACACATAAATGTGGAGAGAAGGGCAGTGCGCGCAGGAGCAAAGGTAAACAGCAGACAGACCTGAATCCTTATCTTTACAAGGTCGACCTCAGAACTTTGTTCAGTTTGTCTCGGTGACGGATAATGGAAGGAAGGGCAGGCAACTGGTCGACTTCATTTAAATAAACAAATAAAAAATAAGATAAACTCTCAGGAATAGATAAATAATAACAAAAACATTGTAAAGTGGAGAAAGCGAGAGCGCGCGAATGCACTCAAGCAAACACAAACAGAACAGCATGATGCGTATTTTTTTTAAATTGACAAAATAAATCAAAAATAAATCAAAAATAAAAATAAGTGGAAAAGGCGAGAGTGCGTGAGCACACAGGAGCAAAGACAAGCAGCGCAGCTTGATGCGTAGTAAAAAAAATAATAAATAGACAACTGGTCGACCTCATTAGAAATAAAAACCCAAAAGATTAGATAGACAAACAAACACATAAATGTGGAGAGAAGGGCAGTGCGCGCAGGAGCAAAGGTAAACAGCAGAAAGACCTGAATCCTTGTCTTTACAAGGTCGACCTCAGAACTTTGTTCAGTTTGTCTCGGTGACGGATAATGGAAGGAAGGGCAGGCAACTGGTCGACTTCATTTAAATAAACAAATAAAAAATAAGATAAACTCTCAGGAATAGATAAATAATAACAAAAACATTGTAAAGTGGAGAAAGCGAGAGCGCGCGAATGCACTCAAGAAAACACAAACAGGACAGCACGATGAGTTTTTTTTTTAAATAGACAAAATAAATCAAAAATAATTCAAAAATAAAAATAAGTGGAAAAGGCGAGAGTGCGCGAGCACACAGGAGCAAAGACAAGCAGCGCAGCTTGATGCGTAGTAAAAAAAAAATAAATAGACAACTGGTCGACCTCATTAGAAATAAAAACCCAAAAGATTAGATAGACAAACAAACAAACAAACACATAAATGTGGAGAGAAGGGCAGTGCGCGCAGGAGCAAAGGTAAACAGCAGACAGACCTGAATCCTTATCTTTACAAGGTCGACCTCAGAACTTTGTTCAGTTTGTCTCGGTGACGGATAATGGAAGGAAGAGCAGGCAACTGGTCGACTTCATTTAAATAAACAAATAAAAAATAAGATAAACTCTCAGGAATAGATAAATAATAACAAAAACATTGTAAAGTGGAGAAAGCGAGAGCGCGCGAATGCACTCAAGCAAACACAAACAGCAAAGCACGATGCGTATTTTTTTAAAAATTGACAAAATAAATAAAAAATAAATAAAAAATAAAAATAAGTGGAAAAGGCAAGAGTGCGCGAGCACACAGGAGGAAAGACAAGCAGCGCAGCTTGATGCGTAGTAAAAAAAATAATAATAGACAACTGGTCGACCTCATTAGAAATAAAAACCCAAAAGATTAGATAGACAAACAAACAAACAAACACATAAATGTGGAGAGAAGGGCAGTTCGCGCAGGAGCAAAGGTAAACACCAGACAGACCTGAATCCTTATCTTTACAAGGTCGACCTCAGAACTTTGTTCAGTTTGTCTCGGTGATGGATAATGGAAGGAAGGGCAGGCAACTGGTCGACTTCATTTAAATAAACAAATAAAAAATAAGATAAACTCTCAGGAATAGATAAATAATAACAAAAAAATTGTAAAGTGGAGAAAGCGAGAGCGCGCGAATGCACTCAAGCAAACACAAACAGCACAGCACTATGCGTATTTTTTTTTAAATTGACAAAATAAATCAAAAATAAATCAAAAATAAAAATAAGTGGAAAAGGCGAGAGTGCGCGAGCACACAGGAGCAAAGACAAGCAGCGCAGCTTGATGCGTAGTAAAAAAAATAATAAATAGACAACTGGTCGACCTCATTAGAAATAAAAATCCAAAAGATTAGATAGACAAACAAACAAACAAACACATAAATGTGGAGAGAAGGGCAGTGCGCGCAGGAGCAAAGGTAAACAGCAGACAGACCTGAATCCTTATCTTTACAAGGTCGACCTCAGAACTTTGTTCAGTTTGTCTCGGTGACGGATAATGGAAGGAAGGGCTGGCAACTGGTCGACTTCATTTAAATAAACAAATAAAAAATAAGATAAACTCTCAGGAATAGATAAATAATAACAAAAACATTGTAAAGTGGAGAAAGCGAGAGCGCGCGAATGCACTCAAGCAAACACAAACAGCACAGCATGATGCGTATTTTTTTTAAATTGACAAAATAAATCAAAAATAAATCAAAAAAAAAATAAGTGGACAAGGCGAGAGTGCGCGATCACACAGGAGCAAAGACAAGCAGCGCAGCTTGATGCGTAGTAAAAAAAATAATAAATAGACAACTGGTCGACCTCATTAGAAATAAAAACCCAAAAGATTAGAAAGACAAACAAACAAACACATAAATGTGGAGAGAAGGGCAGTGCGCGCAGGAGCAAAGGTAAACAGCAGACAGACCTGAATCCTTATCTTTACAAGGTCGACCTCAGAACTTTGTTCAGTTTGTCTCGGTGACGGATAATGGAAGGAAGGGCAGGCAACTGGTCGACTTCATTTAAATAAACAAATAAAAAATAAGATAAACTCTCAGGAATAGATAAATAATAACAAAAAAATTGTAAAGTGGAGAAAGCGAGAGCGCGCGAATGCACTCAAGCAAACACAAACAGCACAGCACGATGCGTATTTTTTTTTAAATTGACAAAATAAATCAAAAATAAAAATAAGTGGAAAAGGCGAGAGTGCGCGAGCACACAGGAGCAAAGACAAGTAGCGCAGCTTGATGCGTAGTAAAAAAAATAATAAATAGACAACTGGTCGACCTCATTAGAAATAAAAACCCAAAAGATTAGATAGACAAACAAACAAACACATAAACGTGGAGAGAAGGGCAGTGCGCGCAGGAGCAAAGGTAAACAGCAGACAGACCTGAATCCTTATCTTTACAAGGTCGACCTCAGAAATTTGTTCAGTTTGTCTCGGTGATGGATAATGGAAGGAAGGGCAGGCAACTGGTCGACTTCATTTAAATAAACAAATAAAAAATAAGATAAACTCTCAGGAATAGATAAATAATAACAAAAAATTGTAAAGTGGAGAAAGCGAGAGCGCGCGAATGCACTCAAGCAAACACAAACAGCACAGCACGATGCGTATTTTTTTTAAAATTGACAAAATAAATCAAAAATAAATCAAAAATAAAAATGAGTGGAAAAGGCGAGAGTGCGCGAGCACACAGGAGCAAAGACAAGCAGCACAGCTTGATGCGTAGTAAAAAAAATAATAAATAGACAACTGGTCGACCTCATTAGAAAGAAAAACCCAAAAGATTAGATAGACAAACAAACAAACACATAAATGTGGAGAGAAGGGCAGTGCGCGCAGGAGCAAAGGTAAACAGCAGACAGACCTGAATCCTTATCTTTACAAGGTCGACCTCAGAACTTTGTTCAGTTTGTCTCGGTGACGCATAATGGAAGGAAGGGCAGGCAACTAGTCGACTTCATTTAAATAAACAAATAAAAAATAAGATAAACTCTCAGGAATAGATAAATAATAACAAAAAAATTGTAAAGTGGAGAAAGCGAGAGCGCGCGAATGCACTCAAGCAAACACAAACAGCACAGCACTATGCGTATTTTTTTTTAAATTGACAAAAATAAATCAAAAATAAATCAAAAATAAAAATAAGTGGAAAAGGCGAGAGTGCGCGAGCACACAGGAGCAAAGACAAGCAGCGCAGCTTGATGCGTAGTAAAAAAAATAATAAATAGACAACTGGTCGACCTCATTAGAATAAAAATCCAAAAGATTAGATAGACAAACAAACAAACAAACACATAAATGTGGAGAGAAGGGCAGTGCGCGCAGGAGCAAAGGTAAACAGCAGACAGACCTGAATCCTTATCTTTACAAGGTCGACCTCAGAACTTTGTTCAGTTTGTCTCGGTGACGGATAATGGAAGGAAGGGCTGGCAACTGGTCGACTTCATTTAAATAAACAAATAAAAAATAAGATAAACTCTCAGGAATAGATAAATAATAACAAAAACATTGTAAAGTGGAGAAAGCGAGAGCGCGCGAATGCACTCAAGCAAACACAAACAGCACAGCATGATGCGTATTTTTTTTAAATTGACAAAATAAATCAAAAATAAATCAAAAAAAAAATAAGTGGACAAGGCGAGAGTGCGCGATCACACAGGAGCAAAGACAAGCAGCGCAGCTTGATGCGTAGTAAAAAAAATAATAAATAGACAACTGGTCGACCTCATTAGAAATAAAAACCCAAAAGATTAGAAAGACAAACAAACAAACACATAAATGTGGAGAGAAGGGCAGTGCGCGCAGGAGCAAAGGTAAACAGCAGACAGACCTGAATCCTTATCTTTACAAGGTCGACCTCAGAACTTTGTTCAGTTTGTCTCGGTGACGGATAATGGAAGGAAGGGCAGGCAACTGGTCGACTTCATTTAAATAAACAAATAAAAAATAAGATAAACTCTCAGGAATAGATAAATAATAACAAAAAAATTGTAAAGTGGAGAAAGCGAGAGCGCGCGAATGCACTCAAGCAAACACAAACAGCACAGCACGATGCGTATTTTTTTTTGAAATTGACAAAATAAATCAAAAATAAAAATAAGTGGAAAAGGCGAGAGTGCGCGAGCACACAGGAGCAAAGACAAGCAGCGCAGCTTGATGCGTAGTAAAAAAAATAATAAATAGACAACTGGTCGACCTCATTAGAAATAAAAACCCAAAAGATTAGATAGACAAACAAACAAACAAACACATAAATGTGGAGAGAAGGGCAGTGCGCGCAGGAGCAAAGGTAAACAGCAGACAGACCTGAATCCTTATCTTTACAAGGTCGACCTCAGAACTTTGTTCAGTTTGTCTCGGTGACGGATAATGGAAGGAAGGGCAGGCAACTGGTCGACTTCATTTAAATAAACAAATAAAAAATAAGATAAACTCTCAGGAATAGATAAATAATAACAAAAACATTGTAAAGTGGAGAAAGCGAGAGCGCGCGAATGCACTCAAGCAAACACAAACAGAACAGCATGATGCGTATTTTTTTTAAATTGACAAAATAAATCAAAAATAAATCAAAAATAAAAATAAGTGGAAAAGGCGAGAGTGCGTGAGCACACAGGAGCAAAGACAAGCAGCGCAGCTTGATGCGTAGTAAAAAAAATAATAAATAGACAACTGGTCGACCTCATTAGAAATAAAAACCCAAAAGATTAGATAGACAAACAAACACATAAATGTGGAGAGAAGGGCAGTGCGCGCAGGAGCAAAGGTAAACAGCAGACAGACCTGAATCCTTATCTTTACAAGGTCGACCTCAGAACTTTGTTCAGTTCGTCTCGGTGACGGATAATGGAAGGAAGGGCAGGCAACTGGTCGACTTCATTTAAATAAACAAATAAAAAATAAGATAAACTCTCAGGAATAGATAAATAATAACAAAAAAATTGTAAAGTGGAGAAAGCGAGAGCGCGCGAATGCACTCAAGCAAACACAAACAGCACAGCACGATGCGTATTTTTTTTTAAATTGACAAAATAAATCAAAAATAAATCAAAAATAAAAATAAGTGGAAAAGGCGAGAGTGCGCGAGCACACAGGAGCAAAGACAAGCAGCGCAGCTTGATGCGTAGTAAAAAAAATAATAAATAGACAACTGGTCGACCTCATTAGAAATAAAAACCCAAAAGATTAGATAGACAAACAAACAAGCACATAAATGTGGAGAGAAGGGCAGTGCTCGCAGGAGCAAAGGTAAACAGCAGACAGACCTGAATCCTTATCTTTACAAGGTCGACCTCAGAACTTTGTTCAGTTTGTCTCGGTGACGGATAATGGAAGGAAGGGCAGGCAACTGGTCGACTTCATTTAAATAAACAAATAAAAAATAAGATATACTCTCAGGAATAGATAAATAATAAGAAAAAATTGTAAAGTGGAGAAAGCGAGAGCGCGCGAATGCACTCAAGCAAACACAAACAGCACAGCACGATGCGTATTTTTTTTAAAATTGACAAAATAAATCAAAAATAAATCAAAAATAAAAATAAGTGGAAAAGGCGAGAGTGTGCGAGCACACAGGAGCAAAGACAAGCAGCGCAGCTTGATGCGTAGTAAAAAAAATAATAAATAGACAACTGGTCGACCTCATTAGAAATAAAAACCCAAAAGATTAGATAGACAAACAAACACACATAAATGTGGAGAGAAGGGCAGTGCGCGCAGGAGCAAAGGTAAACAGCAGACAGACCTGAATCCTTATCTTTACAAGGTCGACCTCAGAACTTAGTTCAGTTTGTCTCGGTGACGGATAATGGAAGGAAGGGCAGGCAACTGGTCGACTTCATTTAAATAAACAAATAAAAAATAAGATAAACTCTCAGGAATAGATAAATAATAACAAAAAAAATTGTAAAGTGGAGAAAGCGAGAGCGCGCGAATGCACTCAAGAAAACACAAACAGGACAGCACGATGAGTTTATTTTTTAAATAGACAAAATAAATCAAAAATAATTCAAAAATAAAAATAAGTGGAAAAGGCGAGAGTGCGCGAGCACACAGGAGCAAAGACAAGCAGCGCAGCTTGATGCGTAGTAAAAAAAATAATAAATAGACAACTGGTCGACCTCATTAGAAATAAAAACCCAAAAGATTAGATAGACAAACAAACAAACAAACATAAATGTGGAGAGAAGGGCAGTGCGCGCAGGAGCAAAGGTAAACAGCAGACAGACCTGAATCCTTATCTTTACAAGGTCGACCTCAGAACTTTGTTCAGTTTGTCTCGGTGACGGATAATGGAAGGAAGAGCAGGCAACTGGTCGACTTCATTTAAATAAACAAATAAAAAATAAGATAAACTCTCAGGAATAGATAAATAATAACAAAAACATTGTAAAGTGGAGAAAGCGAGAGCGCGCGAATGCACTCAAGCAAACACAAACAGCAAAGCACGATGCGTATTTTTTTAAATTGACAAAATAAATAAAAAATAAATAAAAATAAAAATAAGTGGAAAAGGCAAGAGTGCGCGAGCACACAGGAGGAAAGACAAGCAGCGCAGCTTGATGCGTAGTAAAAAAAATAATATAATAGACAACTGGTCGACCTCATTAGAAATAAAAACCCAAAAGATTAGATAGACAAACAAACAAACAAACACATAAATGTGGAGAGAAGGGCAGTTCGCGCAGGAGCAAAGGTAAACACCAGACAGACCTGAATCCTTATCTTTACAAGGTCGACCTCAGAACTTTGTTCAGTTTGTCTCGGTGATGGATAATGGAAGGAAGGGCAGGCAACTGGTCGACTTCATTTAAATAAACAAATAAAAAATAAGATAAACTCTCAGGAATAGATAAATAATAACAAAAAAATTGTAAAGTGGAGAAAGCGAGAGCGCGCGAATGCACTCAAGCAAACACAAACAGCACAGCACTATGCGTATTTTTTTAAATTGACAAAATAAATCAAAAATAAATCAAAAATAAAAATAAGTGGAAAAGGCGAGAGTGCGCGAGCACACAGGAGCAAAGACAAGCAGCGCAGCTTGATGCGTATAAAAAAAATAATAAATAGACAACTGGTCGACCTCATTAGAAATAAAAATCCAAAAGATTAGATAGACAAACAAACAAACAAACACATAAATGTGGAGAGAAGGGCAGTGCGCGCAGGAGCAAAGGTAAACAGCAGACAGACCTGAATCCTTATCTTTACAAGGTCGACCTCAGAACTTTGTTCAGTTTGTCTCGGTGACGGATAATGGAAGGAAGGGCTGGCAACTGGTCGACTTCATTTAAATAAACAAATAAAAAATAAGATAAACTCTCAGGAATAGATAAATAATAACAAAAACATTGTAAAGTGGAGAAAGCGAGAGCGCGCGAATGCACTCAAGCAAACACAAACAGCACAGCATGATGCGTATTTTTTTTAAATTGACAAAATAAATCAAAAATAAATCAAAAAAAAAATAAGTGGACAAGGCGAGAGTGCGCGATCACACAGGAGCAAAGACAAGCAGCGCAGCTTGATGCGTAGTAAAAAAAATAATAAATAGACAACTGGTCGACCTCATTAGAAATAAAAACCCAAAAGATTAGAAAGACAAACAAACAAACACATAATTGTGGAGAGAAGGGCAGTGCGCGCAGGAGCAAAGGTAAACAGCAGACAGACCTGAATCCTTATCTTTACAAGGTCGACCTCAGAACTTTGTTCAGTTTGTCTCGGTGACGGATAATGGAAGGAAGGGCAGGCAACTGGTCGACTTCATTTAAATAAACAAATAAAAAATAAGATAAACTCTCAGGAATAGATAAATAATAACAAAAAAATTGTAAAGTGGAGAAAGCGAGAGCGCGCGAATGCACTCAAGCAAACACAAACAGCACAGCACGATGCGTATTTTTTTTTGAAATTGACAAAATAAATCAAAAATAAAAATAAGTGGAAAAGGCGAGAGTGCGCGAGCACACAGGAGCAAAGACAAGTAGCGCAGCTTGATGCGTAGTAAAAAAAATAATAAATAGACAACTGGTCGACCTCATTAGAAATAAAAACCCAAAAGATTAGATAGACAAACAAACAAACACATAAACGTGGAGAGAAGGGCAGTGCGCGCAGGAGCAAAGGTAAACAGCAGACAGACCTGAATCCTTATCTTTACAAGGTCGACCTCAGAAATTTGTTCAGTTTGTCTCGGTGATGGATAATGGAAGGAAGGGCAGGCAACTGGTCGACTTCATTTAAATAAACAAATAAAAAATAAGATAAACTCTCAGGAATAGATAAATAATAACAAAAAAATTGTAAAGTGGAGAAAGCGAGAGCGCGCGAATGCACTCAAGCAAACACAAACAGCACAGCACGATGCGTATTTTTTTTTAAATTGACAAAATAAATCAAAAATAATCCAAAAATAAAAATGAGTGGAAAAGGCGAGAGTGCGCGAGCACACAGGAGCAAAGACAAGCAGCACAGCTTGATGCGTAGTAAAAAAAATAATAAATAGACAACTGGTCGACCTCATTAGAAAGAAAAACCCAAAAGATTAGATAGACAAACAAACAAACACATAAATGTGGAGAGAAGGGCAGTGCGCGCAGGAGCAAAGGTAAACAGCAGACAGACCTGAATCCTTATCTTTACAAGGTCGACCTCAGAACTTTGTTCAGTTTGTCTCGGTGACGCATAATGGAAGGAAGGGCAGGCAACTAGTCGACTTCATTTAAATAAACAAATAAAAAATAAGATAAACTCTCAGGAATAGATAAATAATAACAAAAAAAATTGTAAAGTGGAGAAAGCTAGAGCGCGCGAATGCACTCAAGCAAACACAAACAGCACAGCACGATGCGTATTTTTTTTTAAATTGAAAAAATAAATCAAAAATAAATCAAAAATAAAAATAAGTGGAAAAGGCGAGAGTGCGCGAGCACACAGGAGCAAAGAGAAGCAGCGCAGCTTGATGCGTAGTAAAAAAAATAATAAATACACAACTGGTCGACCTCATTTGATATAAAAACCCAAAAGATTAGATAGACAAACAAACAAACACATAAATGTGGAGAGAAGGGCAGTGCGCGCAGGAGCAAAGGTAAACAGCAGACAGACCTGAATCCTTATCTTTACAAGGTCGACCTCATAACTTTGTTCAGTTTGTCTCGGTGATGGATAATGGAAGGAAGGGCAGGCAACTGGTCGACTTCATTTAAATAAACAAATAAAAAATAAGATAAACTTTCAGGAATAGATAAATAATAACAAAAAAAATTGTAAAGTGGAGAAAGCGAGAGCGCGCGAATGCACTCAAGCAAACAAAAACAGCACAGCACGATGCGTATTTTTTTTTAAAATTGACAAAATAAATCAAAAATAAATCAAAAATAAAAATAAGTGGAAAAGGCGAGAGTGCGCGAGCACACAGGAGCAAAGACAAGCAGCGCAGCTTGATGCGTAGTAAAAAAAATAATAAATAGACAACTGGTCGACCTCATTAGAAATAAAAACCCAAAAGATTAGATAGACAAACAAACAAACATAAATGTGGAGAGAAGGGCAGTGCGCACAGGAGCAAAGGTAAACAGCAGACAGACCTGAATCCTTATCTTTACAAGGTAGACCTCAGAACTTTGTTCAGTTTGTCTCGGTGACGGATAATGGAAGGAAGGACAGGCAACTGGTCGACTTCATTTAAGTAAACAAATGAAAAATAAGATAAACTCTCAGGAATAGATAAATAATAACAAAAAAATTGTAAAGTGGAGAAAGCGAGAGCGCGCGAATGCACTCAAGCAAACACAAACAGCACAGCACGATGCGTATTTTTTTTTAAATTGACAAAATAAATCAAAAATAAATCAAAAATAAAAATAAGTGGAAAAGGCGAGAGTGCGCAAGCACACAGGAGCAAAGACAAGCAGCGCAGCTTGATGCGTAGTAAAAAAAATAATAAATAGACAACTGGTCGACCTCATTAGAAATAAAAATCCAAAAGACTAGATAGACAAACAAACAAACACATAAATGTGGAGAGAAGGGCAGTGCGCGCAGGAGCAAAGGTAAACAGCAGACAGACCTGATTCCTTATCTTTACAAGGTCGACCTCAGAACTTTGTTCAGTTTGTCTCGGTGACGGATAATGGAAGGAAGGGCAGGCAACTGGTCGACTTCATTTAAGTAAACAAATAAAACATAAGACAAACTCTCAGGAATAGATAAATAATAACAAAAAATTGTAAAGTGGAGAAAGCGAGAGCGCGCGAATGCACTCAAGCAAACACAAACAGCACAGCAAGATGCGTATTTTTTTTTAAATTGACAAAATAAATCAAAAATAAAAACAAGTGGAAAAGGCGAGAGTGCGCGAGCACACAGGAGCAAAGACAAGCAGCGCAGCTTGATGCGTAGTAAAAAAAATAATAAATAGACAACTGGTCGACCTCATTAGAAATAAAAACCCAAAAGATTAGATAGACAAACAAACAAACACATAAATGTGGAGAGAAGGGCAGTGCGCGCAGGAGCAAAGGTAAACAGCAGACAGACCTGAATCCTTATCTTTACAAGGTCGACCTCAGAACTTTGTTCAGTTCGTCTCGGTGACGGATAATGGAAGGAAGGGCAGGCAACTGGTCGACTTCATTTAAATAAACAAATAAAAAATAAGATAAACTCTCAGGAATAGATAAATAATAACAAAAATTGTAAAGTGGAGAAAGCGAGAGCGCGCGAATGCACTCAAGCAAACACAAACAGCACAGCACGATGCGTATTTTTTTTTTAAATTGACAAAATAAATCAAAAATAAATCAAAAATAAAAATAAGTGGAAAAGGCGAGAGTGCGCGAGCACACAGGAGCAAAGACAAGCAGCGCAGCTTGATGCGTAGTAAAAAAAATAATAAATAGACAACTGGTCGACCTCATTAGAAATAAAAACCCAAAAGATTAGATAGACAAACAAACAAGCACATAAATGTGGAGAGAAGGGCAGTGCTCGCAGGAGCAAAGGTAAACAGCAGACAGACCTGAATCCTTATCTTTACAAGGTCGACCTCAGAACTTTGTTCAGTTTGTCTCGGTGACGGATAATGGAAGGAAGGGCAGGCAACTGGTCGACTTCATTTAAATAAACAAATAAAAAATAAGATATACTCTCAGGAATAGATAAATAATAAGAAAAAAATTGTAAAGTGGAGAAAGCGAGAGCGCGCGAATGCACTCAAGCAAACACAAACAGCACAGCACGATGCGTATTTTTTTTAATTGACAAAATAAATCAAAAATAAAAATAAGTGGAAAAGGCGAGAGTGCGCGAGCACACAGGAGCAAAGACAAGCAGCGCAGCTTGATGCGTAGTAAAAAAAATCATAAATAGACAACTGGTCGACCTCATTAGAAATAAAAAACCAAAAGATTTGATAGACAAACAAACAAACACATAAATGTGGAGAGAAGGGCAGTGCGCGCAGGAGCAAAGGTAAACAGCAGACAGACCTGAATATTTATCTTTACAAGGTCGACCTCAGAACTTTGTTCACTTTGTCTCGGTGACGGATAATGGAAGGAAGGGCAGGCAACTGGTCGACTTCATTTAAATAAACAAATAAAAAATAAGATAAACTCTCAGGAATAGATAAATAATAACAAAAAAATTGTAAAGTGGAGAAAGCGAGAGCGCGCGAATGCACTCAAGCAAACACAAACAGCACAGCACGATGCGTATTTTTTTTTAAAATTGACAAAATAAATCAAAAATAAAAATAAGTGGAAAAGGCGAGAGTGCGCGAGCACACAGGAGCAAAGACAAGCAGAGCAGCTTGATGCGTAGTAAAAAAAATAATAAATAGAAAACTGGTCGACCTCATTAGAAATAAAAACCCAAAAGATTAGATAGACAAACAAACAAACACATAAATGTGGAGAGAAGGGCAGTGCGCGCAGGAGCAAAGGTAAACAGCAGACAGACCTGAATCCTTATCTTTACAAGGTCGACCTCAGAACTTTGTTCAGTTTGTCTCGGTGACGGATAATGGAAGGAAGGGCAGGCAACTGGTTGACTTCATTTAAATAAACAAATAAAAAATAAGATAAACTCTCAGGAATAGATAAATAATAACAAAAAAATTGTAAAGTGGAGAAAGCAAGAGCGCGCGAATGCACTCAAGCAAACACAAACAGCACAGCACGATGCGTATTTTTTTTTAAATTGACAAAATAAATAAAAAATAAATCAAAAATAAAAATAAGTGGAAAAGGCGAGAGTGCGCGAGCACACAGGAGCAAAGACAAGCAGCGCAGCTTGATGCGTAGTAAAAAAAATAATAAATAGACAACTGGTCGACCTCATTAGAAATAAAAACCCAAAAGATTAGATAGACAAACAAACAAACACATAAATGTGGAGAGAAGGGCAGTGCGCGCAGGAGCAAAGGTAAACAGCAGACAGACCTGAATCCTTATCTTTACAAGGTCGACCTCAGAACTTTGTTCAGTTTGTCTCGGTGACGGATAATGGAAGGAAGGGCAGGCAACTGGTCGACTTCATTTAAATAAACAAATAAAAAATAAGATAAACTCTCAGGAATAGATAAATCGTAACAAAAAATTGTAAAGTGGAGAAAGCGAGAGCGCGCGAATGCACTCAAGCAAACACAAACAGCACAGCACGATGCGTATTTTCTTTTAAATTGACAAAATAAATAAAAAATAAATCAAAAATAAAAATAAGTGGAAAAGGCGAGAGTGCGCGAGCACACAGGAGCAAAGACAAGCAGCGCAGCTTGATGCGTAGTAAAAAAAATAATAAATAGACAACTGGTCGACATCATTAGAAAAAGAAACCCAAAAGAATAGATAGACAAACAAACAAACACATAAATGTGGAGAGAAGGGCAGTGCGGGCAGGAGCAAAGGTAAACAGCAGACAGACCTGAATCCTTATCTTTACAAGGTAGACCTCAGAACTTTGTTCAGTTTGTCTCGGTGACGGATAATGGAAGGAAGGGCAGGCAACTGGTCGACTACATTTAAATAAACAAATAAAAAATAAGATAAACTCTCAGGAATAGATAAATAATAACAAAAAATTGTAAAGTGGAGAAAGCGAGAGCGCGCGAATGTACTCAAGCAAACACAAACAGCACAGCACGATGCGTATTTTTTTTTAAATTGACAAAATAAATCAAAAATAAATCAAAAATAAAAATAAGTGGAAAAGGCGAGAGTGCGCGAGCACACAGGAGCAAAGACAAGCAGCGCAGCTTGATGCGTAGTAAAAAAAATAATAAATAGAAAACTGATCGACCTCATTAGAAAAAAAACCCCAAAAGATTAGATAGACAAACAAACCAACACATAAATGTGGAGAGAAGGGCAGTGCGCGCAGGAGCAAAGGTAAACAGCAGACAGACCTGAATACTTAGCTTTACAAGGTCGACCTCAGAACTTTGTTCAGTTTGTCTCGGTGACGGATAATGGAAGGAAGGGCGGGCAACTGGTCGACTTCATTTAAATAAACAAATAAAAAATAAGATAAACTCTCAGGAATAGATAAATAATAAAAAAATTGTAAAGTGGAGAAAGCGAGAGCGCGCGAATGCACTCAAGCAAACACAAACAGCACAGCACGATGCGTATTTTTTTAAAAAAAATTGACAAAATAAATCAAAAATAAATCAAAAATAAAAATAAGTGGAAAAGGCGAGAGTGCGCGAGCACACAGGAGCAAAGACAAGCAGCGCAGCTTGATGCGTATTAAAAAAATAATAAATACACAACTGGTCAACCTCATTAGAATTAAAAACCCAAAAGAATAGATAGACAAACAAACAAACACATAAATGTGGAAAGAAGGGCAGTGCGCGCAGGAGCAAAGGTAAATACCAGACAGACCTGAATCCTTATCTTTACAAGGTCGACCTCAGAACTTTGTTCAGTTTGTCTCGGTGACGGATAATGGAAGGAAGGGCAGGAAACTGGTCGACTTCATTTAAATAAACAAATAAAAAATAAGATAAACTCTCAGGAATAGATAAATAATAACAAAAAAATTGTAAAGTGGAGAAAGCGAGAGCGCGCGAATGCACTCAAGCAAACACAAACAGCAGAGCACGATGCCTATTTTTTTTTTAAATTGACAAAATAAATCAAAAATAAATCAAAAATAAAAATAAGTGGAAAAGTCGAGAGTGCGCGAGCACACAGGAGCAAAGACAAGCAGCGCAGCTTGATGCGTAGTAAAAAAAATAATAAATAGAAAACTGGTCGACCTCATTAGAAATAAAAACCCAAAAGATTAGATAGAAAAACAAACAAACACATAAATGTGGAGAGAAGGGCAGTGCGCGCAGGAGCAAAGGTAAACAGCAGACAGACCTGACCCTTA
The DNA here is from genome assembly GCF_023159225.1 of Perognathus longimembris pacificus. Classification (NCBI taxonomy): domain Eukaryota; kingdom Metazoa; phylum Chordata; class Mammalia; order Rodentia; family Heteromyidae; genus Perognathus; species Perognathus longimembris. The sequence continues at coordinate 4,416 of NW_025958146.1, read as the reverse complement.
TCTTTACAAGGTCGACCTCAGAACTTTGTTCAGTTTGTCTCGGTGACGGATAATGGAAGGAAGGGCGGGCAACTGGTCGACTTCATTTAAATAAACAAATAAAAAATAAGATAAACTCTCAGGAATAGATAAATAATAACAAAAAAATTGTAAAGTGGAGAAAGCGAGAGCGCGCGAATGCACTCAAGCAAACACAAACAGCACAGCACGATGCGTATTTTTTTTTAAATTGACAAAATAAATCAAAAATAAATCAAAAATAAAAATAAGTGGAAAAGGCGAGAGTGCGCGAGCACACAGGAGCAAAGACAAGCAGCGCAGCTTGATGCGTAGTAAAAAAAAAAATAAATAGACAACTGGTCGACCTCATTATAAATAAAAACCCAAAAGATTAGATAGACAAACAAACAAACACATAAATGTGGAGAGAAGGGCAGTGCGCGCAGGAGCAAAGGTAAACAGCAGACAGACCTGAATCCTTATCTTTACAAGGTCGACCTCAGAACTTTGTTCAGTTTGTCTCGGTGACGGATAATGGAAGGAAGGGCAGGCAACTGGTCGACTTCATTTAAATAAACAAATAAAAAATAAGATAAACTCTCAGGAATAGATAAATCGTAACAAAAAATTGTAAAGTGGAGAAAGCGAGAGCGCGCGAATGCACTCAAGCAAACACAAACAGCACAGCATGATGCGTATTTTTTTTAAATTGACAAAATAAATCAAAAATAAAAATAAGTGGAAAACGCGAGAGTTCGCGAGCACACAGGAGCAAACATAAGCAGCGCAGCTTGATGCGTAGTAAAAAAAATAATAAATAGACAACTGGTCGACCTCATTAGAAATAAAACCTCAAAAGATTATATAGACAAACAAACAAACACATAAATGTGGAGAGAGGGGCAGTGCGCGCAGGAGCAAAGGTAAACAGCAGACAGACCTGAATCCTTATCTTACAAGGTCAACCTCAGGACTTTGTTCAGTTTGTCTCGGTGACGGATAATGGAAGGAAGGGCAGGCAACTGGTCGACTTCATTTAAATAGACAAATAAAAAATAAGATAAACTCTCAGGAATAGATAAATCGTAACAAAAAATTGTAAAGTGGAGAAAGCGAGAGCGCGCGAATGCACTCAAGCAAACACAAACAGCACAGCATGATGCGTATTTTTTTTTAAAATTGACAAAATAAATAAAAAATAAATCAAAAATAAAAATAAGTGGAAAAGGCGAGAGTGCGCGAGCACACAGGAGCAAAGACAAGCAGCGCAGCTTGATGCGTAGTAAAAAAAATAATAAATAGACAACTGGTCGACCTCATTAGAAATAAAACCCCAAAAGATTAGATAGACAAACAATCAAACACATAAATGTGGAGAGAAGGGCAGTGGGCGCAGGAGCAAAGGTAAACAGCAGACAGACCTGAATCCTTAGCTTTACAAGGTCGACCTCAGAACTTTGTTCAGTTTGTCTCGGTGACGGATAATGGAAGGAAGGGCGGGCAACTAGTCGACTTCATTTAAATAAACAAATAAAAAATAAGATAAACTCTCAGGAATAAATAAATAATAAAAAAATTGTAAAGTGGAGAAAGCAAGAGCGCGCGAATGCACTCAAGCAAACACAAACAGCACAGCACGATGCGTATTTTTTTTTAAAATTGAAAAAATAAATCAAAAATAAATCAAAAATAAAAATAAGTGGAAAAGGCGAGAGTGCGCGAGCACACAGGAGCAAAGACAAGCAGCGCAGCTTGATGCGTATTAAAAAAATAATAAATAGACAACTGGTCAACCTCATTAGAAATAAAAACCCAAAAGATTAGATAGACAAACAAACAAACACATAAATGTGGAAAGAAGGGCAGTGCGCGCAGGAGCAAAGGTAAACAGCAGACAGACCTGAATCCTTATCTTTACAAGGTCGACCTCAGAACTTTGTTCAGTTTGTCTCGGTGACGGATAATGGAAGGAAGGGCAGGCAACTGGTCGACTTCATTTAAATAAACAAATAAAAAATAAGATAAACTCTCAGGAATAGATAAATAATAACAAAAAAATTCTAAAGTGGAGAAAGCGAGAGCGTGCGAATGCACTCAAGCAAACACAAACAGCACAGCACGATCCGTATTTTTTTTAAAAATTGACAAAATAAATCAAAAATAAAAATAAGTGGAAAAGGCGAGAGTGCGCGAGCACACAGGAGCAAAGACAAGCAGCGCAGCTTGATGCGTATTAAAAAAATAATAAATAGACAACAGGTCGACCTCATTATAAATAAAAACCCAAAAGATTAGATAGACAAACAAACAAACACATAAATGTGGAGAGAAGGGCAGTGCGCGCAGGAGCAAAGGTAAACAGCAGACAGACCTGAATATTATCTTTACAAGGTCGACCTCAGAACTTTGTTCACTTTGTCTCGGTGACGGATAATGGAAGGAAGGACAGGCAACTGGTCGACTTCATTTAAATAAACAAATAAAAAATAAGATAAACTCTCAGGAATAGATAAATAATAACAAAAAAATTGTAAAGTGGAGAAAGCGAGAGCGCGCGAATGCACTCAAGCAAACACAAACAGCACAGCACGATGCGTATTTTTTTTTAAATTGACAAAATAAATCAAAATAAATCAAAAATAAAAATAAGTGGAAAAGGCGAGAGTGCGCGAGCACACAGGAGCAAAGACAAGCAGAGCAGCTTGATGCGTAGTAAAAAAAATAATAAATAGAAAACTGGTCGACCTCATTAGAAATAAAACCCAAAAGATTAGATAGACAAACAAACAAACACATAAATGTGGAGAGAAGGGCAGTGCGCGCAGGAGCAAAGGTAAACAGCAGACAGACCTGAATCCTTATCTTTACAAGGTCGACCTCAGAACTTTGTTCAGTTTGTCTCGGTGACGGATAATGGAAGGAAGGGCAGGCAACTGTTGACTTCATTTAAATAAACAAATAAAAAATAAGATAAACTCTCAGGAATAGATAAATAATAACAAAAAATTGTAAAGTGGAGAAAGCAAGAGCGCGCGAATGCACTCAAGCAAACACAAACAGCACAGCACGATGCGTATTTTTTTTTAAATTGACAAAATAAATAAAAAATAAATCAAAAATAAAATAAGTGGAAAAGGCGAGAGTGCGCGAGCACACAGAGCAAAGACAAGCAGCGCAGCTTGATGCGTAGTAAAAAAAAATAATAAATAGACAACTGGTCGACCTCATTAGAAATAAAAACCCAAAAGATTAGATAGACAAACAAACAAACACATAAATGTGGAGAGAAGGGCAGTGCGCGCAGGAGCAAAGGTAAACAGCAGACAGACCTGAATCCTTATCTTTACAAGGTCGACCTCAGAACTTTGTTCAGTTTGTCTCGGTGACGGATAATGGAAGGAAGGCAGGCAACTGGTCGACTTCATTAAATAAACAAATAAAAAATAAGATAAACTCTCAGGAATAGATAAATCGTAACAAAAAATTGTAAAGTGGAGAAAGCGAGGGCGCGCGAATGCACTCAAGCAAACACAAACAGCACAGCATGATGCGTATTTTTTTTAAAATTGACAAAATAAATCAAAAATAATCAAAAATAAAAATAAGTGGAAAGGCGAGAGTGCGCGAGCACACAGGAGCAAAGACAAGCAGCGCAACTTGATGCGTAGTAAAAAAAATAATAAATAGACAACTGGTCGACATCATTAGAAAAAGAAACCCAAAAGATTAGATAGGACAAACAAACAAACACATAAATGTGGAGAGAAGGGCAGTGCGGGCAGGAGCAAAGGTAAACAGCAGACAGACCTGAATCCTTATCTTTACAAGGTAGACCTCAGAACTTTGTTCAGTTTGTCTCGGTGACGGATAATGGAAGGAAGGGCAGGCAACTGGTCGACTTCATTTAAATAAACAAATAAAAAATAAGATAAACTCTCAGGAATAGATAAATAATAACAAAAAAATTGTAAAGTGGAGAAAGCGAGAGCGCGCGAATGTACTCAAGCAAACACAAACAGCACAGCACGATGCCTATTTTTTTTAAATTGACAAAATAAATCAAAAATAAATCAAAATAAAAATAAGTGGAAAAGGCGAGAGTGCGCGAGCACACAGGAGCAAAGACAAGCAGCGCAGCTTGATGCGTAGTAAAAAAAATAATAAATAGAAAACTGGTCGACCTCATTAGAAAAAAAACGCCAAAAGATTAGATAGACAAACAAACAAACAAATAAATGTGGAGAGAAGGGCAGTGCGCGCAGGAGCAAAGGTAAACAGCAGACAGACCTGAATACTTAGCTTTACAAGGTCGACCTCAGAACTTTGTTCAGTTTGTATCAGTGACGGATAATGGAAGGAAGGGCGGGCAACTGGTCGACTTCATTTAAATAAACAAATAAAAATAAGATAAACTCT
>NW_025958145.1:0-27484 GCF_023159225.1 Perognathus longimembris pacificus | reverse complement strand
TAAGGATGTCTGCTGTTTACCTTTGCTCCTGCCCGCACTACCCTTCTTTCCACATTTATGTGTTTGTTTGTTTGTCTATCTAATCTTTTGGGTTTTTATTTCTAATGAGGTCGACCAGTTGTCTATTTATTATTTTTTTTACTACGCATCAAGCTGTGCTGCTTGTCTTTGCTCTTGTATGCTCGCGCACTCTCGCATTTTCCACTTATTTTTATTTTTGATTTATTTTTGATTTATTTTGTCAATTTTAAAAAAAAATTCATCGTGCTGTGCTGTTTGTGTTTGCTTGAGTGCATTCGCGCGCTCTCGCTTTCTCCACTTTACAATTTTTTTGTTATTATTTATCTATTCCTGAGAGTTTATCTTATTTTTAATTGTTTATTTAAATGAATTCGACCAGTTGCCTGCCCTTCCTTCCATTATCCGTCACCGAGACAAACTGAACAAAGTTCTGAGGTCGACCTTGTAAAGATAAGGATTCAGGTCTGTCTGCTGTTTACCTTTGCTCCTGCGCGCACTGCCCTTCTCTCCACATTTATGTGTTTGTTTGTTTGTCTATCTAATCTTTTGGGTTTTTATTTCTAATGAGGTCACCAGTTGTCTATTTATTATTTTTTTTACTACACATCAAGCTGCGCTGCTTGTCTTTGCTCCTGTGTGCTCGCGCACTCTCGCCTTTTCCACTTATTTTTATTTTTGATTTATTTTTGATTTATTTTGTCAATTTTAAAAAAAAATACGCATCGTGCTGTGCTGTTTGTGTTTGCTTGAGTGCATTCGCCCGGTCTCCCTTTCTCCACTTTACAATTTTTTTGTTATTATTTATCTATTCCTGAGAGTTTATCTTATTTTTTGTTTATTTAAATGAAGTCGACCAGTTGCCTGCCCTTCCTTCCATTATCCGTCACCGAGACAAACTGAACAAAGTTCTGAGGTCGACCTTGTAAAGATAAGGATTCAGGTCTGTCTGCTGTTTACCTTTGCTCCTACGCGCACTGCCCTTCTCTCCACATTTATGTGTTTGTTTGTTTGTCTATCTAATCTTTTGGGTTTTTATTTCTAATGAGGTCGACCAGTTGTCTATTTATTATTTTTTTTACTACGCATCAAGCTGCGCTTGCTTGTCTTTGCTCCTGTGTGCTCGCGCACTCTCGCCTTTTCCACTTATTTTCATTTTTGATTTATTTTGATTTATTTTGTCAATTTTTTAAAAAAATACGCATCGTGCTGTGCTGTTTGTGTTTGCTTGAGTGCATTCGCGCGCTCTCGCTTTCTCCACTTTAGAATTTTTTTGTTATTATTTATCTATTCCTGAGAGTTTATCTTATTTTTTATTTGTTTATTTAAATGAAGTCGACCAGTTGCCTGCCCTTCCTTCCATTATCCGTCTCCGAGACAAACTGAACAAAGTTCTGAGGTCGACCTTGTAAAGATAAGGATCCAGGTCTGTCTGCTGTTTACCTTTGCTCCTGCCCGCACTGCCCTTCTCTCCACATTTATGTGTTTGTTTGTTTGTCTATCTAATCTTTTGGGTTTTTATTTCTAATGAGGTCCACCAGTTGTCTATTTATTATTTTTTTTACTACGCATCAAGCTGCGCTGCTTGTCTTTGCTCCTGTGTGCTCGCGCACTCTCGCCTTTTCCACTTATTTTTATTTTTGATTTAATTTTGATTTATTTTGTCAATTTAAAAAAAAATACGCATCGTGCTGTGCTGTTTGTGTTTGCTTGAGTGCATTCGCGCGCTCTCGCTTTCTCCACTTTACAATTTTTTTGTTATTATTTATCTATTCCTGAGAGTTTATCTTATTTTTTATTTGTTTATTTAAATGAAGTCGACCAGTTGCCTGCCCTTCCTTCCATTATCCGTCACCGAGACAAACTGTACAAAGTTCTGAGGTCGACCTTGTAAAGATAAGGATTCAGGTCTGTCTGCTGTTTACCTTTGCTCCTGCGCGCACTGCCCTTCTCTCCACATTTATGTGTTTGTTTGTTTGTCTATCTAATCTTTTGGGTTTTTATTTCTAATGAGGTCGACCAGTTGTCTATTTATTATTTTTTTTACTACGCATCAAGCTGCGCTGCTTGTCTTTGCTCCTGTGTGCTCGCGCACTCTCGCCTTTTCCACTTATTTTTATTTTTGATTTATTTTTGATAGATTTTGTCAATTTCAAAAAAAAATATGCATCGTGCTGTGCTGTTTGTGTTTGCTTGAGTGCATTCGCGCGCTCTCGCTTTCTCCACTTTACAATTTTTTTGTTATTATTTATCTATTCCTGAGAGTTTATCTTATTTTTTCTTTGTTTATTTAAATGAAGTCGACCAGTTGCCTGCCCTTCCTTCCATTACCCGTCACCGAGAAAAACTGAACAAAGTTCTGAGGTCGACCTTGTAAAGATAAGGATTCAGGTCTGTCTGCTGTTTACCTTTGCTCCTGCGCGCACTGCCCTTCTCTCCACATTTATGTGTTTGTTTGTTTGTCTATCTAATCTTTTGGGTTTTTATTTCTAATGAGGTCGACCAGTTGTCTATTTATTATTTTTTTTACTACACATCAAGCTGCGCTGCTTGTCTTTGCTCCTGTGTGCTCGCGCACTCTCGCCTTTTCCACTTATTTTTATTTTTGATTTATTTTTGATTTATTTTGTCAACTTTAAAAAAAAATACGCATCGTGCTGTGCTGTTTGTGTTTGCTTGAGTGCATTCGCGCGCTCTCGCTTTCTCCACTTTACAATTTTTTTGTTATTATTTATCTATTCCTGAGAGTTTATCTTATTTTTATTTGTTTATTTAAATGAAGTCTACCAGTTGCTTGCCCTTCCTTCCATTATTAGTCACCGAGACAAACTGAACAAAGTTCTGAGGTCGACCTTGTAAAGATAAGGATTCAGGTCTGTCTGCTGTTTACCTTTGCTCCTGCGCGCACTGCCCTTCTCTCCACATTTATGTGTTTGTTTGTTTGTCTATCTAATCTTTTGGGTTTTTTTTTTCTAATGAGGTCGAGCAGTTGTCTATTTATTATTTTTTTTACTACGCATCAAGCTGCGCTGCTTGTCTTTGCTCCTGTGTGCTCGCGCACTCTCGCCTTTTCCACTTATTTTTATTTTTGATTTATTTTTTATTTATTTTGTCAATTTTTAAAAAAAATACGCATCGTGCTGTGCTGTTTGTGTTTGCTTGAGTGCATTCGCGCGCTCTCGCTTTCTCCACTTTACAATTTTTTTGTTATTATTTATCTATTCCTGAGAGTTTATCTTATTTTTTATTTGTTTATTTAAATGAAGTCGACCAGTTGCCTGCCCTTCCTTCCATTATCCGTCACCGAGACAAACTGAACAAAGTTCTGAGGTCGACCTTGTAAAGATAAGGATTCAGGTCTGTCTGCTGTTTACCTTTGCTCCTGCGCGCACTGCCCTTCTCTCCACATTTATGTGTTTGTTTGTTTGTCTATCTAATCTTTTGGGTTTTTATTTCTAATGAGGTCGACCAGTTGTCTATTTATTATTTTTTTTACTACGCATCAAGCTGCGCTGCTTGTCTTTGCTCCTGTGTGCTCGCGCACTCTCGCCTTTTCCACTTATTTTTATTTTTGATTTATTTTGTCAATTTAAAAAAAAAAACGCATCGTGCTGTGTTGTTTGTGTTTGCTTGAGTGCAATCTCGCGCTATCGCTTTCTCCACTTTACAATTTTTTGTTATTATTTATCTATTCCTGAGAGTTTATCTTATTTTTTATTTGTTTATTTAAATGAAGTCGACCAGTTGCCTGCCCTTCCTTCTATTATCCGTCACCGAGACAAACTGAACAAAGTTCTGAGGTCGACCTTGTAACATAAGGATTAAGGATGTCTGCTGTTTACCTTTGCTCCTGCCCGCACTACCCTTCTTTCCACATTTATGTGTTTGTTTGTTTGTCTATCTAATCTTTTGGGTTTTTATTTCTAATGAGGTCGACCAGTTGTCTATTTATTATTTTTTTTACTACGCATCAGTATGTCCTGCTTGTCTTTGCTCCTGTATGCTCGCGCACTCTCGCATTTTCCACTTATTTTTATTTTTGATTTATTTTTGATTTATTTTGTCAATTTTTAAAAAAAAATTCATCGTGCTGTGCTGTTTGTGTTTGCTTGAGTGCATTCGCGCGCTCTCGCTTTCTCCACTTTACAATTTTTTTGTTATTATTTATCTATTCCTGAGAGTTTATCTTATTTTTATTTGTTTATTTAAATGAAGTCGACCAGTTGCCTGCCCTTCCTTCCATTATCCGTCACCGAGACAAACTGAACAAAGTTCTGAGGTCGACATTGTAAAGATAAGGATTCAGGTCTGTCTGCTGTTTACCTTTGCTCCTGCGCGCACTGCCCTTCTCTCCACATTTATGTGTTTGTTTGTTTGTCTATCTAATCTTTTGGGTTTTTTTTTTCTAATGAGGTCGAGCAGTTGTCTATTTATTATTTTTTTTACTACGCACCAAGCTGCGCTGCTTGTCTTTGCTCCTGTGTGCTCGCGCACTCTCGCATTTTCCACTTATTTTTATTTTTGATTTATTTTTGATTTATTTTGTCAATTTTTTAAAAAAATACGAATCGTGCTGTGCTGTTTGTGTTTGCTTGAGTGCATTCGCGCGCTCTCGCTTTCTCCACTTTACAATTTTTTTGTTATTATTTATCTATTCCTGAGAGTTTATCTTATTTTTTATTTCTTTATTTAAATGAAGTCGACCAGTTGCCTGCCCTTCCTTCCATTATTCGTCACCGAGACAAACTGAACAAAGTTCTGAGGTCGACCTTGTAAAGATAAGGATTCAGGTCTGTCTGCTGTTTACCTTTGCTCCTGCGCGCACTGCCCTTCTCTCCACATTTATGTGTTTGTTTGTTTGTCTATCTAATCTTTTGGGTTTTTATTTCTAATGAGGTCGACCAGTTGTCTATTTATTATTTTTTTTTACTACACATCAAGCTGCGCTGCTTGTCTTTGCTCCTGTGTGCTCGCGCACTCTCGCCTTTTCCACTTATTTTTATTTTTGATTTATTTTTGATTTATTTTGTCAATTTTAAAAAAAAATACGCATCGTGCTGTGCTGTTTGTGTTTGCTTGAGTGCATTCGCCCGGTCTCGCTTTCTCCACTTTACAATTTTTTTTGTTATTATTTATCTATTCCTGAGAGTTTATCTTATTTTTTATTTGTTTATTTAAATGAAGTCGACCAGTTGCCTGCCCTTCCTTCCATTATCCGTCACCGAGACAAACTGAACAAAGTTCTGAGGTCGACCTTGTAAAGATAAGGATTCAGGTCTGTCTGCTGTTTACCTTTGCTCCTGCGCGCACTGCCCTTCTCTCCACATTTATGTGTTTGTTTGTTTGTCTATCTAATCTTTTGGGTTTTTATTTCTAATGAGGTCGACCAGTTGTCTATTTATGATTTTTTTTACTATGCATCAAGCTGCGCTGCTTGTCTTTGCTCCTGTGTGCTCGCGCACTCTCGCCTTTCCCACTTATTTTCATTTTTGATTTATTTTTTTATTTATTTTGTCAATTTTTTAAAAAAATACGCATCGTGCTGTGCTGTTTGTGTTTGCTTGAGTGCATTCGCGCGCTCTCGCTTTCTCCACTTTACAATTTTTTTGTTATTATTTATCTATTCCTGAGAGTTTATCTTATTTTTTATTTGTTTATTTAAATGAAGTCGACCAGTTGCCTGCCCTTCCTTCCATTATCCGTCTCCGAGACAAACTGAACAAAGTTCTGAGGTCGACCTTGTAAAGATAAGGATCCAGGTCTGTCTGCTGTTTACCTTTGCTCCTGCCCGCACTGCCCTTCTCTCCACATTTATGTGTTTGTTTGTTTGTCTATCTAATCTTTTGGGTTTTTATTTCTAATGAGGTCCACCAGTTGTCTATTTATTATTTTTTTTACTACGCATCAAGCTGCGCTGCTTGTCTTTGCTCCTGTGTGCTCGCGCACTCTCGCCTTTTCCACTTATTTTTATTTTTGATTTAATTTTGATTTATTTTGTCAATTTTAAAAAAAATACGCATCGTGCTGTGCTCTTTGTGTTTGCTTGAGTGCATTCGCGCGCTCTCGCTTTCTCCACTTTACAATTTTTTTGTTATTATTTATCTATTCCTGAGTGTTTATCTTATTTTTTATTTGTTTATTTAAATGAAGTCGACCAGTTGCCTGCCCTTCCTTCCATTATCCGTCACCGAGACAAACTGAACAAAGTTCTGAGGTCGACCTTGTAAAGATAAGGATTCAGGTCTGTCTGCTGTTTACCTTTGCTCCTGCGCGCACTGCCCTTCTCTCCACATTTATGTGTTTGTTTGTTTGTCTATCTAATCTTTTGGGTTTTTTTCTAATGAGGTCGACCAGTTGTCTATTTATTATTTTTTTTACTACGCATCAAGCTGCGCTGCTTGTCTTTGCTTCTGTGTGCTCGCACACTCTCGCCTTTTCCACTTATTTTTATTTATGATTTATTTATGATTTATTTTGTCAATTTAAAAAAAATACGCATCGTGCTGTGCTGTTTGTGTTTGCTTGAGTGCATTCGCGCGCTCTCGCTTTCTCCACTTTACAATTTTTTTGTTATTATTTATCTATTCCTGAGAGTTTATCTTATTTTTTATTTGTTTATTTAAATGAAGTCGACCAGTTGCCTGCCCTTCCTTCCATTATCCGTCACCGAGACAAACTGAACAAAGTTCTGAGGTCGACCTTGTAAAGATAAGGATTCAGGTCTGTCTGCTGTTTACCTTTGCTCCTGCGCGCACTGCCCTTCTCTCCACATTATGTGTTTGTTTGTTTGTCTATCTATCTTTTGGGTTTTTATTTCTAATGAGGTCGACCAGTTGTCTATTTATTATTTTTTTTACTACGCATCAAGCTGCGCTGCTTGTCTTTGCTCCTGTGTGCTCGCGCACTCTCGCCTTTTCCACTTATTTTTATTTTTGATTTATTTTTGGTTTATTTTGTCAACTTTTCAAAAAATACGCATCGTGCTGTGCTGTTTGTGTTTGCTTGAGTGCATTCGCGCGCTCTCGCTTTCTCCACTTTACAATTTTTTTGTTATTATTTATCTATTCCTGAGAGTTTATCTTATTTTTTATTTGTTTATTTAAATGAAGTCGACCAGTTGCCTGCCCTTCCTTCCATTATCCGTCACCGAGACAAACTGAACAAAGTTCTGAGGTCGACCTTGTAAAGATAAGGATTCAGGTCTGTCTGCTGTTTACCTTTGCTCCTGCGCGCACTGCCCTTCTCTCCACATTTAGTGTTTGTTTGTTTGTCTATCTAATCTTTTGGGTTTTTATTTCTAATGAGGTCGACCAGTTGTCTATTTATTATTTTTTTTACTACGCATCAAGCTGCGCTGCTTGTCTTTGCTCCTGTGTGCTCGCGCACTCTCGCCTTTTCCACTTATTTTTATTTTTGATTTATTTTTGATTTATTTTGTCAATTTTTAAAAAAAATACGCATCGTGCTGTGCTGTTTGTGTTTGCTTGAGTGCATTCGCGCGCTCTCGCTTTCTCCACTTTACAATTTTTTTGTTATTATTTATCTATTCCTGAGAGTTTATCTTATTTTTTATTTGTTTATTTAAATGAAGTCGACCAGTTGCATGCCCTTCCTTCCATTATCCGTCACCGAGACAAACTGAACAAAGTTCTGAGGTCGACCTTGTAAAGATAAGGATTCAGGTCTGTCTGCTGTTTACCTTTGCTCCTGCGCGCACTGTCCTTCTCTCCACATTTATGTGTTTGTTTGTTTGTCTATCTAATCTTTTGGGTTTTTATTTCTAATGAGGTCGACCAGTTGTCTATTTATTATTTTTTTTACTACGCATCAAGCTGCGCTGCTTGTCTTTGCTCTTGTGTGCTCGCGCACTCTCGCCTTTTCCACTTATTTTTATTTTTGATTTATTTTTGATTTATTTTGTCAATTTAAAAAAAAAACCGCATCGTGCTGTGCTGTTTGTGTTTGCTTGAGTGCAATCTCGCGCTCTCGCTTTCTCCACTTTACAATTTTTTTGTTATTATTTATCTATTCCTGAGAGTTTATCTTATTTTTTATTTGTTTATTTAAATGAAGTCGACAAGTTGCCTGCCCTTCCTTCTATTATCCGTCACCGAGACAAACTTAACAAAGTTCTGAGGTCGACCTTGTAACATAAGGATTAAGGATGTCTGCTGTTTACCTTTGCTCCTGCCCTCACTACCCTTCTTTCCACATTTATGTGTTTGTTTGTTTGTCTATCTAATCTTTTGGGTTTTTATTTCTAATGAGGTCGACCAGTTGTCTATTTATTATTTTTTTTACTACGCATCAAGCTGTGCTGCTTGTCTTTGCTCCTGTATGCTCGCGCACTCTCGCATTTTCCACTTATTTTTATTTTTGATTTATTTTGATTTATTTTGTCAATTTTTAAAAAAAAATTCATCGTGCTGTGCTGTTTGTGTTTGCTTGAGTGCATTCGCGCGCTCTCGATTTCTCCACTTTACAATTTTTTTGTTATTATTTATCTATTCCTGAGAGTTTATCTTATTTTTATTTGTTTATTTAAATGAAGTCGACCAGTTGCATGCCCTTCTTCCATTATCCGTCACCGAGACAAACTGAACAAAGTTCTGAGGTCGACCTTGTAAAGATAAGGATTCAGGTCTGTCTGCTGTTTACCTTTGCTCCTGCGCGCACTGCCCATCTCTCCACATTTATGTGTTTGTTTGTTTGTCTATCTAATCTTTTGGGTTTTATTTCTAATGAGGTCGACCAGTTGTCTATTTATTATTTTTTTTACTACGCATCAAGCTGCGCTGCTTGTATTTGCTCCTGTGTGCTCGCGCACTCTCGCCTTTTCCACTTATTTTTATTTTTGATTTATTTTTTATTTATTTTGTCAATTTAAAAAAAATACGCATCGTGCTGTGCTGTTTGTGTTTGCTTGAGTGCATTCGCGCGCTCTCGCGTTCTCCACTTTACAATTTTTTTGTTATTATTTATCTATTCCTGAGAGTTTATCTTATTTTTTATTTGTTTTCTTTAAATGAAGTCGACCAGTTGCCTGCCCTTCCTTCCATTATCCGTCACCGAGACAAACTGAACAAAGTTCTGAGGTCGACCTTGTAAAGATAAGGATCAAGTCTGTCTGCTGTTTACCTTTGCTCCTGCGCGCACTGCCCTTCTCTCCACATTTATGTGTTTGTTTGTCTATCTAATCTTTTGGGTTTTTATTTCTAATGAGGTCGACCAGTTGTCTATTTATTATTTTTTTTACTACACATCAAGCTGCGCTGCTTGTCTTTGCTCGTGTGCTCGCGCACTCTCGCCTTTTCCACTTATTTTTATTTTTGATTTATTTTTGATTTATTTTGTCAATTTTTAAAAAAAATACGCATCGTGCTGTGCTGTTTGTGTTTGCTTGAGTGCATTCGCGCGCTCTCGCTTTCTCCACTTTACAATTTTTTTGTTATTATTTATCTATTCCTGAGAGTTTATCTTATTTTTTATTTGTTTATTTAAATGAAGTCGACCAGTTGCATGCCCTTCCTTCCATTATCCGTCACCGAGACAAACTGAACAAAGTTCTGAGGTCGACCTTGTAAAGATAAGGATTCAGGTCTGTCTGCTGTTTACCTTTGCTCCTGCGCGCACTGTCCTTCTCTCCACATTTATGTGTTTGTTTGTTTGTCTATCTAATCTTTTGGGTTTTTATTTCTAATGAGGTCGACCAGTTGTCTATTTATTATTTTTTTTACTACGCATCAAGCTGCGCTGCTTGTCTTTGCTCTTGTGTGCTCGCGCACTCTCGCCTTTTCCACTTATTTTTATTTTTGATTTATTTTTGATTTATTTTGTCAATTTAAAAAAAAAACCGCATCGTGCTGTGCTGTTTGTGTTTGCTTGAGTGCAATCTCGCGCTCTCGCTTTCTCCACTTTACAATTTTTTTGTTATTATTTATCTATTCCTGAGAGTTTATCTTATTTTTTATTTGTTTATTTAAATGAAGTCGACAAGTTGCCTGCCCTTCCTTCTATTATCCGTCACCGAGACAAACTGAACAAAGTTCTGAGGTCGACCTTGTAACATAAGGATTAAGGATGTCTGCTGTTTACCTTTGCTCCTGCCCTCACTACCCTTCTTTCCACATTTATGTGTTTGTTTGTTTGTCTATCTAATCTTTTGGGTTTTATTTCTAATGAGGTCGACCAGTTGTCTATTTATTATTTTTTTTACTACGCATCAAGCTGTGCTGCTTGTCTTTGCTCCTGTATGCTCGCGCACTCTCGCATTTTCCACTTATTTTTATTTTTGATTTATTTTTGATTTATTTTGTCAATTTTTAAAAAAAAATTCATCGTGCTGTGCTGTTTGTGTTTGCTTGAGTGCATTCGCGCGCTCTCGATTTCTCCACTTTACAATTTTTTTGTTATTATTTATCTATTCCTGAGAGTTTATCTTATTTTTATTTGTTTATTTAAATGAAGTCGACCAGTTGCATGCCCTTCCTTCCATTATCCGTCACCGAGACAAACTGAACAAAGTTCTGAGGTCGACCTTGTAAAGATAAGGATTCAGGTCTGTCTGCTGTTTACCTTTGCTCCTGCGCGCAATGCCCATCTCTCCACATTTATGTGTTTGTTTGTTTGTCTATCTAATCTTTTGGGTTTTATTTCTAATGAGGTCGACCAGTTGTCTATTTATTATTTTTTTTACTACGCATCAAGCTGCGCTGCTTGTATTTGCTCCTGTGTGCTCGCGCACTCTCGCCTTTTCCACTTATTTTTATTTTTGATTTATTTTTTATTTATTTTGTCAATTTAAAAAAAATACGCATCGTGCTGTGCTGTTTGTGTTTGCTTGAGTGCATTCGCGCGCTCTCGCGTTCTCCACTTTACAATTTTTTTGTTATTATTATCTATTCCTGAGAGTTTATCTTATTTTTTATTTGTTTCTTTAAATGAAGTCGACCAGTTGCCTGCCCTTCCTTCCATTATCCGTCACCGAGACAAACTGAACAAAGTTCTGAGGTCGACCTTGTAAAGATAAGGATCCAAGTCTGTCTGCTGTTTACCTTTGCTCCTGCGCGCACTGCCCTTCTCTCCACATTTATGTGTTTGTTTGTCTATCTAATCTTTTGGGTTTTTATTTCTAATGAGGTCGACCAGTTGTCTATTTATTATTTTTTTTACTACACATCAAGCTGCGCTGCTTGTCTTTGCTCGTGTGCTCGCGCACTCTCGCCTTTTCCACTTATTTTTATTTTTGATTTATTTTTTGATTTATTTGTCAATTTTTAAAAAAATACGCATCGTGCTGTGCTGTTTGTGTTTGCTTGAGTGCATTCGCCCGCTCTCGCTTTCTCCACTTTACAATTTTTTGTTATTATTTATCTATTCCTGAGAGTTTATCTTATTTTTTATTTGTTTATTTAAATGAATTCGACCAGTTGCCTGCCCTTCCTTCCATTATCCGTCACCGAGACAAACTGAACAAAGTTCTGAGGTCGACCTTGTAAAGATAAGGATTCAGGTCTGTCTGCTGTTTACCTTTGCTCCTGCGCGCCCTGCCCTTCTCTTCACATTTATATGTTTGTTTGTTTGCCTATCTAATCTTTTGGGTTTTTATTTCTAATGAGGTCGACCAGTTGTCTATTTATTATTTTTTTTACTACACATCAAGCTGCGCTGCTTGTCTTTGCTCCTGTGTGCTCGCGCACTCTCGCCTTTTCCACTTATTTTCATTTTTGATTTATTTTTGATTTATTTTGTCAATTTTTTAAAAAAATACGCATCGTGCTGTGCTGTTTGTGTTTGCTTGAGTGCATTCGCGCGCTCTCGCTTTCTCCACTTTACAATTTTTTTGTTATTATTTATCTATTCCTGAGAGTTTATCTTATTTTTTATTTGTTTATTTAAATGAAGTCGACCAGTTGCCTGCCCTTCCTTCCATTATCCGTCACCGAGACAAACTGAACAAAGTTCTGAGGTCGACCTTGTAAAGATAAGGATTCAGGTCTGTCTGCTGTTTACCTTTGCTCCTGCGCGCACTGTCCTTCTCTCCACATTTATGTGTTTGTTTGTTTGTCTATCTAATCTTTTGGGTTTTTATTTCTAATGAGGTCGACCAGTTGTCTATTTATTATTTTTTTTTACTACGCATCAAGCTGCGCTGCTTGTCTTTGCTCCTGTGTGCTCGCGCACTCTCGCCTTTTCCACTTATTTTTATTTTTGATTTATTTTTGATTTATTTTGTCAATTTAAAAAAAAAAACCGCATCGTGCTGTGCTGTTTGTGTTTGCTTGAGTGCAATCTCGCGCTCTCGCTTTCTCCACTTTACAATTTTTTTGTTATTATTTATCTATTCCTGAGAGTTTATCTTATTTTTTGTTTATTTAAATGAAGTCGACCAGTTGCCTGCCCTTCCTTCTATTATCCGTCACCGAGACAAACTGAACAAAGTTCTGAGGTCGACCTTGTAACATAAGGATTAAGGATGTCTGCTGTTTACCTTTGCTCCTGCCCGCACTACCCTTCTTTCCACATTTATGTGTTTGTTTGTTTGTCTATCTAATCTTTTGTGTTTTTATTTCTAATGAGGTCGACCAGTTGTCTATTTATTATTTTTTTTACTACGCATCAAGCTGCGCTGCTTGTCTTTGTTCCTGTGTGCTCGCACACTCTCGCCTTTTCCACTTATTTTTATTTATGATTTATTTATGATTTATTTTGTCAATTTAAAAAAATACGCATCGTGCTGTGCTGTTTGTGTTTGCTTGAGTGCATTCGCGCGCTCTCGCATTCTCCACTTTACAATTTTTTTGTTATTATTTATCTATTCCTGAGAGTTTATCTTATTTTTATTTGTTTATTTAAATGAAGTCGACCAGTTGCCTGCCCTTCCTTCCATTATCCGTCACCGAGACAAACTGAGACAAAGTTCTGAGGTCGACCTTGTAAAGATAAGGATTCAGGTCTGTCTGCTGTTTACCTTTGCTCCTGCGCGCACTGCCCTTCTCTCCACATTTATGTGTTTGTTTGTTTGTCTATCTAATCTTTTGGGTTTTTATTTCTAATGAGGTCGACCAGTTGTCTATTTATTATTTTTTTTACTACGCATCAAGCTGCGCTGCTTGTCTTTGCTCTTGTGTGCTCGCGCACTCTCGCCTTTTCCACTTATTTTTATTTTTGGTTTATTTTTTATTTATTTTGTCAATTTAAAAAAAATACGCATCGTGCTGTGCTGTTTGTGTTTGCTTGAGTGCATTCGCGCGCTCTCGCGTTCTCCACTTTACAATTTTTTTGTTATTATTTATCTATTCCTGAGAGTTTATCTTATTTTTATTGTTTATTTAAATGAATTCGACCAGTTGCCTGCCCTTCCTTCCATTATCCGTCACCGAGACAAACTGAACAAAGTTCTGAGGTCGACCTTGTAAAGATAAGGATTCAGGTCTGTCTGCTGTTTACCTTTGCTCCTGCGCGCCCTGCCCTTCTCTCCACATTTATATGTTTGTTTGTTTGCCTATCTAATCTTTTGGGTTTTTATTTCTAATGAGGTCGACCAGTTGTCTATTTATTATTTTTTTTACTACGCATCAAGCTGCGCTGCTTGTCTTTGCTCCTGTGTACTCGCGCACTCTCGCCTTTTCCACTTATTTTCATTTTTGATTTATTTTTGATTTATTTTGTCAATTTTTTAAAAAAATACGCATCGTGCTGTGCTGTTTGTGTTTGCTTGAGTGCATTCGCCCGCTCTCGCTTTCTCCACTTTACAATTTTTTGTTATTATTTATCTATTCCTGAGAGTTTATCTTATTTTTTATTTGTTTATTTAAATGAATTCGACCAGTTGCCTGCCCTTCCTTCCATTATCCGTCACCGAGACAAACTGAACAAAGTTCTGAGGTCGACCTTGTAAAGATAAGGATTCAGGTCTGTCTGCTGTTTACCTTTGCTCCTGCGCGCCCTGCCCTTCTCTTCACATTTATATGTTTGTTTGTTTGCCTATCTAATCTTTGGGTTTTTATTTCTAATGAGGTCGACCAGTTGTCTATTTATTATTTTTTTTACTACACATCAAGCTGCGCTGCTTGTCTTTGCTCCTGTGTGCTCGCGCACTCTCGCCTTTTCCACTTATTTTCATTTTTTGATTTATTTTTGATTTATTTGTCAATTTTTTAAAAAAATACGCATCGTGCTGTGCTGTTTGTGTTTGCTTGAGTGCATTCGCGCGCTCTCGCTTTCTCCACTTTACAATTTTTTTGTTATTATTTATCTATTCCTGAGAGTTTATCTTATTTTTTATTTGTTTATTTAAATGAAGTCGACCAGTTGCCTGCCCTTCCTTCCTTATCCGTCACCGAGACAAACTGAACAAAGTTCTGAGGTCGACCTTGTAAAGATAAGGATTCAGGTCTGTCTGCTGTTTACCTTTGCTCCTGCGCGCACTGTCCTTCTCTCCACATTTATGTTGTTTGTTTGTTTGTCTATCTAATCTTTTGGGTTTTTATTTCTAATGAGGTCGACCAGTTGTCTATTTATTATTTTTTTTACTACGCATCAAGCTGCGCTGCTTGTCTTTGCTCCTGTGTGCTCGCGCACTCTCGCCTTTTCCACTATTTTTATTTTTGATTTATTTTTGATTTATTTTGTCAATTTAAAAAAAAAACCGCATCGTGCTGTGCTGTTTGTGTTTGCTTGAGTGCAATCTCGCGCTCTCGCTTTCTCCACTTTACAATTTTTTTGTTATTATTTATCTATTCCTGAGAGTTTATCTTATTTTTTGTTTATTTAAATGAAGTCGACCAGTTGCCTGCCCTTCCTTCTATTATCCGTCACCGAGACAAACTGAACAAAGTTCTGAGGTCGACCTTGTAACATAAGGATTAAGGATGTCTGCTGTTTACCTTTGCTCCTGCCCGCACTACCCTTCTTTCCACATTTATGTGTTTGTTTGTTTGTCTATCTAATCTTTTGTGTTTTTATTTCTAATGAGGTCGACCAGTTGTCTATTTATTATTTTTTTTTACTACGCATCAAGCTGCGCTGCTTGTCTTTGTTCCTGTGTGCTCGCACACTCTCGCCTTTTCCACTTATTTTTATTTATGATTTATTTATGATTTATTTTGTCAATTTAAAAAAATACGCATCGTGCTGTGTTGTTTGTGTTTGCTTGAGTGCATTCGCGCGCTCTCGCATTCTCCACTTTACAATTTTTTTGTTATTATTTATCTATTCCTGAGAGTTTATCTTATTTTTTATTTGTTTATTTAAATGAAGTCGACCAGTTGCCTGCCCTTCCTTCCATTATCCGTCACCGAGACAAACTGAACAAAGTTCTGAGGTCGACCTTGTAAAGATAAGGATTCAGGTCTGTCTGCTGTTTACCTTTGCTCCTGCGCGCACTGCCCTTCTCTCCACATTTATGTGTTTGTTTGTTTGTCTATCTAATCTTTTGGGTTTTTATTTCTAATGAGGTCGACCAGTTGTCTATTTATTATTTTTTTTACTACGCATCAAGCTGCGCTGCTTGTCTTTGCTCTTGTGTGCTCGCGCACTCTCGCCTTTTCCACTTATTTTTATTTTTGTTTATTTTTATTTATTTTGTCAATTTAAAAAAATACGCATCGTGCTGTGCTGTTTGTGTTTGCTTGAGTGCATTCGCGCGCTCTCGCGTTCTCCACTTTACAATTTTTTTGTTATTATTTATCTATTCCTGAGAGTTTATCTTATTTTTTATTTGTTTATTTAAATGAATTCGACCAGTTGCCTGCCCTTCCTTCCATTATCTGTCACCGAGACAAACTGAACAAAGTTCTGAGGTCGACCTTGTAAAGATAAGGATTCAGGTCTGTCTGCTGTTTACCTTTGCTCCTGCGCGCCCTGCCCTTCTCTCCACATTTATATGTTTGTTTGTTTGCCTATCTAATCTTTGGGTTTTTATTTCTAATGAGGTCGACCAGTTGTCTATTTATTATTTTTTTTACTACGCATCAAGCTGCGCTGCTTGTCTTTGCTCCTGGTGTACTCGCGCACTCTCGCCTTTTCCACTTATTTTCATTTTTGATTTATTTTTCATTTATTTTGTCAATTTTTTAAAAAAATACGCATCGTGCTGTGCTGTTTGTGTTTGCTTGAGTGCATTCGCGCGCTCTCGCTTTCTCCACTTTACAATTTTTTTGTTATTATTTATTCCTGAGAGTTTATCTTATTTTTTATTTGTTTATTTAAATGAAGTCGACAGTTGCCTGCCCTTCCTTCCATTATCCGTCACCGAGACAAACTGAACAAAGTTCTGAGGTCGACCTTGTAAAGATAAGGATCCAGGTCTGACTGCTGTTTACCTTTGCTCCTGCACGCACTGCCCTTCTCTCCACATTTATGTGTTTGTTTGTTTGTCTATCTAATCTTTTGGGTTTTTATTTCTAATGAGGTCCACCAATTGTCTATTTATTATTTTTTTTACTACGCATCAAGCTGCGCTGCTTGTCTTTGCTCCTGTGTGCTCGCGCACTCTCGCCTTTTCCACTTATTTTTATTTTTGATTTAATTTTGATTTATTTTGTCAATTTTTAAAAAAAATACGCATCGTGCTGTGCTCTTTGTGTTTGCTTGAGTGCATTCGCGCGCTCTCGCTTTCTCCATTTTACAATTTTTTTGTTATTATTTATCTATTCCTGAGTGTTTATCTTATTTTTTATTTGTTTATTTAAATGAAGTCGACCAGTTGCCTGCCCTTCCTTCCATTATCCGTCACCGAGACAAACTGAACGAAGTTCTGAGGTCGACCTTGTAAAGATAAGGATTCAGGTCTGTCTGCTGTTTACCTTTGCTCCTGCGCGCACTGCCCTTCTCTCCACATTTATGTGTTTGTTTGTTTGTCTATCTAATCTTTTGTGTTTTTATTTCTAATGAGGTCGACCAGTTTGTCTATTTATTATTTTTTTTACTACGCATCAAGCTGCGCTGCTTGTCTTTGTTCCGGTGTGCTCGCACACTCTCGCCTTTTCCACTTATTTTTATTTATGATTTATTTATGATTTATTTTGTCAATTTAAAAAAATACGCATCGTGCTGTGCTGTTTGTGTTTGGCTTGAGTGCATTCGCGCGCTCTCGCATTCTCCACTTTACAATTTTTTTGTTATTATTTATCTATTCCTGAGAGTTTATCTTATTTTTTATTTGTTTATTTAAATGAAGTCGACCAGTTGCCTGCCCTTCCTTCCATTATCCGTCACCGAGACAAACTGAACAAAGTTCTGAGGTCGACCTTGTAAAGATAAGGATTCAGGTCTGTCTGCTGTTTACCTTTGCTCTGCGCGCACTGCCCTTCTCTCCACATTTATGTGTTTGTTTGTTTGTCTATCTAATCTTTTGGTTTTTATTTCTAATGAGGTCGACCAGTTGTCTATTTATTATTTTTTTTACTACGCATCAAGCTGCGCTGCTTGTCTTTGCTCCTGTGGTGCTCGCGCCACTCTCGCCTTTTCCACTTATTTTTATTTTTGGTTTACTTTTTATTTATTTTGTCAATTTAAAAAAAAATACGCATCGTGCTGTGCTGTTTGTGTTTGCTTGAGTGCATTCGCGCGCTCTCGCGTTCTCCACTCTACAATTTTTTTGTTATTATTTATCTATTCCTGAGAGTTTATCTTATTTTTTATTTGTTTATTTAAATGAAGTCGACCAGTTGCCTGCCCTTCCTTCCATTATCCGTCACCGAGACAAACTGAACAAAGTTCTGAGGTCGACCTTATAAAGATAAGGATCCAGGTCTGTCTGCTGTTTACCTTTGCTCCTGCGCGCACTGCCCTTCTCTCCACATTTATGTGTTTGTTTGTTTGTCTATCTAATCTTTTGGGTTTTTATTTCTATGAGGTCGACCAGTTGTCTATTTATTATTTTTTTTACTACACATCAAGCTGCGCTGCTTGTCTTTGCTCCTGTGTGCTCGCGCACTCTCGCCCTTTTCCACTTATTTTTATTTTTGATTTATTTTGTCAATTTTAAAAAAAATACGCATCGTGCTGTGCTGTTTGTGTTTGCTTGAGTGCATTCGCGCGCTCTCGCTTTCTCCACTTTACAATTTTTTTGTTATTATTTATCTATTCCTGAGAGTTTATCTTATTTTTTATTTGTTTATTTAAATGAAGTCGACCAGTTGCCTGCCCTTCCTTCCATTATCCGTCTCCGAGACAAACTGAACAAAGTTCTGAGGTCGACCTTGTAAGATAAGGATCCAGGTCTGTCTGCTGTTTACCTTTGCTCCTGCCCGCACTGCCCTTCTCTCCACATTTATGTGTTTGTTTGTTTGTCTATCTAATCTTTTGGGTTTTTATTTCTAATGAGGTCCACCAGTTGTCTATTTATTATTTTTTTTACTACGCATCAAGCTGCGCTGCTTGTCTTTGCTCCTGTGTGCTCGCGCACTCTCGCCCTTTTCCACTTATTTTTATTTTTGATTTAATTTTGATTTATTTTGTCAATTTTTAAAAAAAATACGCATCGTGCTGTGCTCTTTGTGTTTGCTTGAGTGCATTTGCGCGCTCTCGCTTTCTCCATTTTACAATTTTTTTGTTATTATTTATCTATTCCTGAGAGTTTATCTTATTTTTTATTTGTTTATTTAAATGAAGTCGACCAGTTGCCTGCCCTTCCTTCCATTATCCGTCACCGAGACAAACTGAACAAAGTTCTGAGGTCGACCTTGTAAAGATAAGGATTCAGGTCTGTCTGCTGTTTACCTTTGCTCCTGCGCGCACTGCCCTTCTCTCCACATTTATGTGTTTGTTTGTTTGTCTATCTAATCTTTTGGGTTTTTATTTCTAATGAGGTCGACCAGTTGTCTATTTATTATTTTTTTTACTACGCATCAAGCTGCGCTGCTTGTCTTTGCTCCTGTGTGCTCGCGCACTCTCGCCTTTTCCACTTATTATTATTTTTGATTTATTTTTTTATTTATTTTGTCTATTTTTTAAAAAAATACGCATCGTGCTGTGCTGTTTGTGTTTGCTTGAGTGCATTCGCGCGCTCTCTCTTTCTCCACTTTACAATTTTTTTGTTATTATTTATCTATTCCTGAGAGTTTATCTTATTTTTTATTTGTTTATTTAAATGAAGTCGACCAGTTGCCTGCCCTTCCTTCCATTATCCGTCACTGAGACAAACTGAACAAAGTTCTGAGGTCGACCTTGTAAAGATAAGGATTCACGTCTGTCTGCTGTTACCTTTGCTCCTGCGCGCACTGCCCTTCTCTCCACATTTATGTGTTTGTTTGTTTGTCTATCTAATCTTTTGGGTTTTTATTTCTAATGAGGTCGACCAGTTGTCTATTTATTATTTTTTTTACTACGCATCAAGCTGCGCTGCTTGTCTTTGCTCTGTGTGCTCGCGCACTCTCGCCTTTTCCACTTATTTTTATTTTTGATTTATTTTTGATTTACTTTGTCAATTTTTTAAAAAAATACGCATCGTGCTGTGCTGTTTGTGTTTGCTTGAGTGCATTCGCGCGCTCTCGCTTTCTTCACTTTACAATTTTTTTGTTATTATTTATCTATTCCTGAGAGTTTATCTTATTTTTTGTTTATTTAATGAAGTCGACCAGTTGCCTGCCCTTCCTTCCATTATCCGTCACCGAGACAAACTGAACAAAGTTCTGAGGTCGACCTTGTAAAGATAAGGATTCAGGTCTGTCTGCTGTTTACCTTTGCTCCTGCGCGCACTGCCCTTCTCTCCACATTTATGTGTGTTTGTTTGTTTGTCTATCTAATCTTTTGGTTTTTATGTCTAATGAGGTCGAACAGTTGTCTATTTATTATTTTTTTTACTACGCATCAAGCTGCGCTGCTTGTCTTTGCTCCTGTGTGCTCGCGCACTCTCGCCTTTTCCACTTATTTTTATTTTTGATTTATTTTTTTATTTATTTTGTCAATTTAAAAAAAATACGCATCGTGCTGTGCTGTTTGTGTTTGCTTGAGTGCATTCGCGCGCTCTCGCTTTCTCCACTTACAATTTTTTTGTTATTAT
Source organism: Perognathus longimembris pacificus (assembly GCF_023159225.1). Taxonomy (NCBI): domain Eukaryota; kingdom Metazoa; phylum Chordata; class Mammalia; order Rodentia; family Heteromyidae; genus Perognathus; species Perognathus longimembris. The sequence continues at coordinate 7,458 of NW_025958145.1, read as the reverse complement.
TTATCTATTCCTTAGAGTTTATCTTATTTTTTATTTGTTTATTTAAATGAAGTCGACCAGTTGCCTGCCCTTCCTTCCATTATCCGTCACCGAGACAAACTGAACAAAGTTCTGAGGTCGACCTTGTAAAGATAAGGATTCAGGTCTGTCTGCTGTTTACCTTTGCTCCTGCGCGCACTGCCCATCTCTCCACATTTATGTGATTGTTTGTTTGTCTATCTAATCTTTTGGGTTTTTATTTCTAATGAGGTCGACCAGTTGTCTATTTATTTTTTTTTACTACGCATCAAGCTGCGCTGCTTGTCTTTGCTCCTGTGTGCTCGCGCACCTCTCGCCTTTTCCACTTATTATTATTTTTGATTTATTTTGATTTATTTTGTCTAATTTAAAAAAACACGCATCGTGCTGTGCTGTTGTGTTTGCTTGAGTGCATTCGCGCGCTCTCGCTTTCTCCACTTTACAATTTTTTTTTATTATTTATCTATTCCTGAGAGTTTATCTTATTTTTATTTGTTTATTTAAATGAAGTCGACCAGTTGCCTGCCCTTCCTTCCATTATCCGTCACTGGAGACAAACTGAACAAAGTTCTGAGGTCGACCTTGTAAAGATAAGGATTCAGGTCTGTCTGCTGTTTACCTTTGCTCCTGCCCGCACTGCCCTTCTCGCCACATCTATGTGTTTGTTTGTTTGTCTATCTAATCTTTTGGGTTTTTATTTCTAATGAGGTCGACCAGTTGTCTATTTATTAATTTTTTTACTACGCATCAAGCTGCGCTGCTTGTCTTTGCTCCTGTGTGCTCGCGCACTCTCGCCTTTTCCACTTATTTTTATTTTTGATTTATTTTTTGATTTATTTTGTCAATTTAAAAAAAATACGCATCGTGCTCTGCTGTTTGTGTTTGCTTGAGTGCATTCGCGCGCTCTCGCTTTCTCCACTTTACAATTTTTTTGTTATTATTTATCTATTCCTGAGAGTTTATCTTATTTTTTATTTGTTTATTTAAATGAAGTCGACCAGTTGCCTGCCCTTCCTTCCATTATCCGTCACCGAGACAAACTGAACAAAGTTCTGAGGTCGACCTTGTAAAGATAAGGATTCAGGTCTGTCTGCTGTTTACCTTTGCTCCTGCGCGCACTGCCCTTCTCTCCACATTTATGTGTTTGTTTGTCTATCTAATCTTTTGGGTTTTTATTTCTAATGAGGTCGACAAGTTGTCTATTTATTATTTTTTTTACTACGCATCAAGCTGCGCTGCTTGTCTTTGCTCCTGTGTGCTCGCGCACTCTCGCATTTTCCAATTATTTTTTATTTTTGATTTATTTTTGATTTATTTTGTCAATTTAAAAAAAATACGCATCGTGCTGTGCTGTTTGTGTTTGCTTGAGTGCATTCGCGCGCTCTCGCTTTCTCCACTTTACAATTTTTTTGTTATTATTTATCTATTCCTGAGAGTTTATCTTATTTTTATTTGTTTATTTAAATGAAGTCGACCAGTTGCCTGCCCTTCCTTCCATTATCCGTCACCGAGACAAACTGAACAAAATTCTGAGGTCGACCTTGTAAAGATAAGGATTCAGGTCTGTCTGCTGTTTACCTTTGCTCCTGCGCGCACTGCCCTTCTCTCCACATTTATGTGTTTGTTTGTCTATCTAATCTTTTGGGTTTTTATTTCTAATGAGGTCGACCAGTTGTCTATTTATTATTTTTTTTACTACGCATCAAGCTGCGCTGCTTGTCTTTGCTCCTGTGTGCTCGCGCACTCTCGCCTTTTCCACTTATTTTTATTTTTGATTTATTTTTGAGTTATTTTGTCAATTTTAAAAAAAATACGCATCGTGCTGTGCTGTTTGTGTTTGCTTAAGTGCATTCGCGTGCTCTCGCTTTCTCCACATTACAATTTTTTTGTTATTATTTATCTATTCCTGAGAGTTTATCTTATTTTTTATTTGTTTATTTAAATGAAGTCGACCAGTTGCGTGCCCTTCCTTCCATTACCCGTCACCGAGACAAACTGAACAAAGTTCTGAGGTCGACCTTGTAAAGATAAGGATTCAGGTCTGTCTGCTGTTTCCCTTTGCTCCTACGCGCACTGCCCTACTCTCCACATTTATGTGTTTGTTTGTTTGTCTATCTAATCTTTTGGGTTTTATTTCTAATGAGGTCGACCAGTTGTCTATTTATGATTTTTTTTACTACGCATCAAGCTGCGCTGCTTGTCTTTGCTCCTGTGTGCTCGCGCACTCTCGCCTTTTCCACTTATTTTTATTTTTGATTTATTTTTAATTTATTTTGTCAATTTAAAAAAGAAAATACGCATCGTGCTGTGCTGTTTTGTGTTTGCTTGAGTGCATTCGCGCGCTCTCGCTTTCTCCACTTTACAATTTTTTTGTTATTATTTATCTATTCCTGAGAGTTTATCTTATTTTTTATTTGTTTATTTAATTGAAGTCGACCAGTTGCCTGCCCTCCTTCCATTATCCGTCACCGAGACAAACTGAACAAAGTTCTGAGGTCGACCTTGTAAAGATAAGGATTCAGGTCTGTCTGCTGTTTACCTTTGCTCCTGCGCGCACTGCCCTTCTCTCCACATTTATGTGTTTGTTTGTTTGTCTATCTATCTTTTGGGTTTTTATTTCTAATGAGGTCGACCAGTTGTCTATTTATTATTTTTTTACTACGCATCAAGCTGCGCTGCTTGTCTTTGCTCCTGTGTGCTCGCGCACTCTCGCCTTTTCCACTTATTTTTATTTTTGATTTATTTTTGATTTATTTTGTCAATTTCAAAAAAAAATACGCATCGTGCTGTGCTGTTTGTGTTTGCTTGAGTGCATTCGCGCGCTCTCGCTTTCTCCACTTTACAATTTTTTTGTTATTATTTATCTATTCCTGAGAGTTTATCTTAATTTTTATTTGTTTATTTAAATGAAGTCGACCAGTTGCCTGCCCTTCCTTCCATTATCCGTCACCGAGACAAACTGAACAAAGTTCTGAGGTCGACCTTGTAAAGATAAGGATTCAGGTCTGTCTGCTGTTTACCTTTGCTCCTGCGCGCACTGCCCTTCTCTCCACATTTATGTGTTTGTTTGTTTGTCTATCTAATCTTTTGGGTTTTTATTTCTAATGAGGTCGACCAGTTGTCTATTTATTATTTTTTTTACTACGCATCAAGCTGCGCTGCTTGTCTTTGCTCCTGTGTGCTCGCGCACTCTCGCCTTTTCCACTTATTTTTATTTTTGATTTATTTTGTCAATTTAAAAAAAAAATACGCATCGTGCTGTGCTGTTTGTGTTTGCTTGAGTGCATTCGCGCGCTCTCGCTTTCTCCACTTTACAATTTTTTGTTATTATTTATCTATTCCTGAGAGTTTATCTTATTTTTTATTTGTTTATTTAAATGAAGTCGACCAGTTGCCTGCCCTTTCTTCCATTATCCGTCACCGAGAGAAACTGAACAAAGTTCTGAGGTCGACCTTGTAAAGATAAGGATTCAGGTCTGTCTGCTGTTTACCTTTGCTCCTGCGCGCACTGCCCTTCTCTCCACATTTATGTGTTTGTTTGTTTGTCTATCTAATCTTTTGGGTTTTTATTTCTAATGAGGTCGACCAGTTGTCTATTTATTATTTTTTTTACTACGCATCAAGCTGCGCTGCTTGTCTTTGCTCCTGTGTGCTCGCGCACTCTCGCCTTTTCCACTTATTTTTATTTTTGATTTATTTTTTATTTATTTTGTCAATTTAAAAAAAGAAAATACGCATCGTGCTGTGCTGTTTGTGTTTGCTTGAGTGCATTCGCCGCGCTCTCGCTTTCTCCACTTTACAATTTTTTTGTTATTATTTATCTATTCCTGAGAGTTTATCTTATTTTTTATTTGTTTATTTAAATGAAGTCGACCAGTTGCCTGCCCTTCCTTCCATTATCCGTCACCGAGACAAACTGAACAAAGTTCTGAGGTCGACCTTGTAAAGATAAGGATTCAGGTCTGTCTGCTGTTTACCTTTGCTCCTGCGCGCACTGCCCTTCTCTCCACATTTATGTGTTTGTTTGTTTGTCTATCTAATCTTTTGGGTTTTTATTTCTAATGAGGTCGACCAGTTGTCTATTTATTATTTTTTTTACTACGCATCAAGCTGCGCTGCTTGTCTTTGCTCCTGTGTGCTCGCGCACTCTCGCCTTTTCCACTTATTTTTATTTTTGATTTATTTTTGATTTATTTTGTCAATTTAAAAAAAAAATACGCATCGTGCTGTGCTGTTTGTGTTTGCTTGAGTGCATTCGCGCGCTCTCGCTTTCTCCACTTTACAATTTTTTTGTTATTATTTATCTATTCCTGAGAGTTTATCTTATTTTTTATTTGTTTATTTAAATGAAGTCGACCAGTTGCCTGCCCTTCCTTCCATTATCCGTCACCGAGACAAACTGAACAAATTTCTGAGGTCGACCTTGTAAAGATAAGGATTCAGGTCTGTCTGCTGTTTACCTTTGCTCCTGCCGCGCACTGCCCTTCTCTCCACATTTATGTGTTTGTTTGTTTGTCTATCTAATCTTTTGGGTTTTTATTTCTAATGAGGTCGACCAGTTGTCTATTTATTATTTTTTTTACTACGCATCAAGCTGCGCTGCTTGTTTTTGCTCCTGTGTGCTCGCGCACTCTCGCCTTTTCGACTTATTTTTATTTTTGATTTATTTTGTCAATTTAAAAAAAAAATATGCATCGTTCTGTGCTGTTTGTGTTTGCTTGAGTGCATTCGCGCGCTCTCGCTTTCTCCACTTTACAATATTTTTGTTATTATTTATCTATTCCTGAGAGTTTATCTTATATTTTATTTGTTTATTTAAATGAAGTCGACCAGTTGCCTGCCCTTCCTTCCATTATCCGTCACCGAGACAAACTGAACAAAGTTCTGAGGTCGACCTTGTAAAGATAAGGATTCAGGTCTGTCTGCTGTTTACCTTTGCTCCTGCGCGCACTGCCCTTCTCTCCACATTTATGTGTTTGTTTGTTTGTCTATCTAATCTTTTGGGTTTTTATTTCTAATGAGGTCGACCAGTTGTCTATTTATTATTTTTTTTTACTACGCATCAAGCTGCGCTGCTTGTCTTTGCTCCTGTGTGCTCGCGCACTCTCGCCTTTTCCACTTATTTTTATTTTTGATTTATTTTTGATTTATTTTGTCAATTTTAAAAAAAATACGCATCGTGCTGTGCTGTTTGTGTTTGCTTGAGTGCATTCGCGCGCTCTCGCTTTCTCCACTTTACAATTTTTTTGTTATTATTTATCTATTCCTGAGAGTTTATCTTATTTTTTATTTGTTTATTTAATTGAAGTCGACCAGTTGCCTGCCCTTCCTTCCATTATCCGTCACCGAGACAAACTGAACAAAGTTCTGAGGTCGACCTTGTAAAGATAAGGATTCAGGTCTGTCTGCTGTTTACCTTTGCTCCTGCGCGCACTGCCCTTCTCTCCACATTTATGTGTTTGTTTGTTTGTCTATCTAATCTTTTGGGTTTTTATTTCTAATGAGGTCGACCAGTTGTCTATTTATGATTTTTTTTATTACGCATCAAGCTGCGCTGCTTGTCTTTGCTCCTGTGTGCTCGCGCACTCTCGCCTTTTCCACTTAATTTTATTTTTGATTTATTTTGTCAATAAAAAAAAATACGCATCGTGCTGTGCTGTTTGTGTTTGCTTGAGTGCATTCGCGCGCTCTCGCTTTCTCCACTTTACAATTTTTTTGTTATTATTTATCTATTCCTGAGAGTATATCTTATTTTTTATTTGTTTATTTAAATGAAGTCGACCAGTTGCCTGCCCTTCCTTCCATTATCCGTCACCGAGACAAACTGAACAAAGTTCTGAGTTCGACCTTGTAAAGATAAGGATTCAGGTCTGTCTGCTGTTTACCTTTGCTCCTGCGAGCACTGCCCTTCTCTCCACATTTATGTGCTTGTTTGTTTGTCTATCTAATCTTTTGGGTTTTTATTTCTAATGAGGTCGACCAGTTGTCTATTTATTATTTTTTTTACTACGCATCAAGCTGCGCTGCTTGTCTTTGCTCCTGTGTGCTCGCGCACTCTCGCCTTTTCCACTTATTTTTATTTTTGATTTATTTTTGATTTATTTTGTCAATTTAAAAAAAAATACGCATCGTGCTGTGCTGTTTGTGTTTGCTTGAGTGCATTCGCGCGCTCTCGCTTTCTCCACTTTACAATTTTTTTGTTATTATTTATCTATTCCTGAGAGTTTATCTTATTTTTTATTTGTTTATTTAAATGAAGTCGACCAGTTGCCTGCCCTTCCTTCCATTATCCGTCACCGAGACAAACTGAACAAAGTTCCTGAGGTCGACCTTGTAAAGATAAGGATTCAGGTCTGTCTGCTGTTTACCCTTGCTCCTGCGCGCACTGCCCTTCTCTCCACATTTATGTGTTTGTTTGTTTGTCTATCTAATCTTTTGGGTTTTTATTTCTAATGAGGTCGACCAGTTGTCTATTTATTATTTTTTTTACTACGCATCAAGCTGCGCTGCTTGTCTTTGCTCCTGTGTGCTCGCGCACTCTCGCCTTTTCCACTTATTTTTATTTTTGATTTATTTTTCATTTATTTTGTCAATTTCAAAAAAAAAATACGCATCGTGCTGTGCTGTTTGTGTTTGCTTGAGTGCATTCGCGCGCTCTCGCTTTCTCCACTTTACAATTTTTTTGTTATTATTTATCTATTCCTGAGAGTTTATCTTAATTTTTATTTGTTTATTTAAATGAAGTCGACCAGTTGCCTGCCCTTCCTTCCATTATCCGTCACCGAGACCAACTGAACAAAGTTCTGAGGTCGACCCTTGTAAAGATAAGGATTCAGGTCTGTCTGCTGTTTACCTTTGCTCCTGCGCGCACTGCCCTTCTCTCCACATTTATGTGTTTGTTTGTCTATCTAATCTTTTGGGTTTTTATTTCTAATGAGGTCGACCAGTTGTCTATTTATGATTTTTTTTACTACGCATCAAGCTGCGCTGCTTGTCTTTGCTCCTGTGTGCTCGCGCACTCTCGCCTTTTCCACTTATTTTTATTTTTGATTTATTTTGTCAATTTAAAAAAAAAAATACGCATCGTGCTGTGCTGTTTGTGTTTGCTTGAGTGCATTCGCGCGCTCTCGCTTTCTCCACTTTACAATTTTTTGTTATTATTTATCTATTCCTGAGAGTTTATCTTATTTTTTATTTGTTTATTTAAATGAAGTCGACCAGTTGCCTGCCCTTTCTTCCATTATCCGTCACCGAGAGAAACTGAACAAAGTTCTGAGGTCGACCTTGTAAAGATAAGGATTCAGGTCTGTCTGCTGTTTACCTTTGCTCCTGCGCGCACTGCCCTTCTCTCCACATTTATGTGTTTGTTTGTTTGTCTCTCTAATCTTTTGGGTTTTTATTTCTAATGAGGTCGACCAGTTGTCTATTTATTATTTTTTT
>NW_025958144.1:0-26158 GCF_023159225.1 Perognathus longimembris pacificus | reverse complement strand
AACAGCACAGCACGATGCGTATTTATTTTTAAATTGACAAATTAAATAAAAAATAAATCAAAAATAAAAATAAGTGGAAAAGGCGAGAGTGCGCGAGCACACAGGAGCAAAGACAAGCAGCGCAGCTTGTTGCGTAGTAAAAAAAATAATAAATAGACAACTGGTCGACCTCATTAGAAATAAAAACCCAAAAGATTAGATAGACAAACAAACAAACACATAAATGTGGAGAGAAGGGCAGTGCGCGCAGGAGCAAAGGTAAACAGCAGACAGACCTGAATCCTTATCTTTACAAGGTCGACCTCAGAACTTTGTTCAGTTTGTCTCGGTGACGGATAATGGAAGGAAGGGCAGGCAACTGGTCGACTTCGTTTAAATAAACAAATAAAAAATGAGATAAACTCTCAGGAATAGATAAATAATAACAAAAAAATTGTAAAGTGGAGATAGGGAGAGCGCGCGAATGCACTCAAGCAAACACAAACAGCACAGCAAGATGCGTATTTTTTTTAAATTGACAAAATAAATCAAAAATAAATCAAAAATAAAAATAAGTGGAAAAGGCGAGAGTGCGCGAGCACACAGGAGCAAAGACAAGCAGCGCAGCTTGATGCGTAGTAAAAAAAATAATAAATAGACAACTGGTCGACCTCATTAGAAATAAAAACCCAAAAGATTAGATAGACAAGCAAACAAACACATAAATGTGGAGAGAAGGGTAGTGCGCGCAGGAGCAAAGGTAAACAGCACACAGACCTGAATCCTTATCTTTACAAGGTTGACCTCAGAACTTTCTTCAGTTTGTCTCTGTGACGGATAATGGAAGGAAGGGCAGGCAACTGGTCCACTTCATTTAAATAAACAAATAATAATTAAGATAAACTCTCAGGAATAGATAAATAATAACAAAAAGATTGTAAAGTGGAGAAAGCGAGAGCGCGCGAATGCACTCAAGCAAACACAAACAGCACAGCACGATGCGTATTTTTTTTTAAATTGACAAAATAAATCAAAAATAAATCAAAAATAAATATAGTGGAAAAGGCGAGAGTGCGCGAGCACACAGGAGCAAAGACAAGCAGCGCAGCGTGATGCGTAGTAAAAAAAATAATAAATAGACAACTGGTCGACGTCATTCGAAATAAAAACCCAAAAGATTAGATAGACAAACAAACAAACACATAAATGTGGAGAGAATGGCAGTGCGCGCAGGAGCAAAGGTAAACAGCAGATAGACCTGAATCCTTATCTTTACAAGGTCGACCTTTGAACTTTGTTCAGTTTGTCTCGGTGACGGATAATGGAAGGAAGGGCAGGCAACTGGTCGACTTCATTTAAGTAAACAAATAAAAAATAAGATAAACTCTCAGGAATAGATAAATAATAACAAAAAAATTGTAAAGTGGAGAAAGCGAGAGCGCGCAAATGCACTCAAGCAAACACAAACAGCACAGCACGATGCGTATTTTGTTTAAAATTGACAAAATAAATCAAAATAAATCAAAAATAAAAATAAGTGGAAAAGGCGAGACTGCGCGAGCACACAGGAGCAAAGACAAGCAGCACAGCTTGATGCGTAGTAAAAAAAAATAATAAATAGACAACTGGTCGACCTCATTAGAAATAAAAACCGAAAAGATTAGATAGACAAACAAACAAACAAACACATAAATGTGGAGAGAAGGGCAGTGCGCGCAGGAGCAAAGGTAAACAGCAGACAGACCTGAATCCTTATCTTTACAAGGTCGACCTCAGAACTTTGTTCAGTTTGTCTCGGTGACGGATAATGGAAGGAAGGGCAGGCAAGTGGTCGACTTCATTTAAATAAACAAATAAAAATAAGATAAACTCTCAGGAATAGATAAATAATAACAAAAAAAATTGTAAAGTGGAGAAAGCGAGAGCGCGCGAATGCACTCAAGCAAACACAAACAGCACAGCACGATGCGTATTTTTTTTTAATTGACAAAATAGATCAAAAATAAATCAAAAATAAAAATAAGTGGAAAAGTCGAGAGTGCGCGAGCACACAGGAGCAAACACAAGCAGCGCAGCTTGATGCGTAGTAAAGAAAATAATAAATAGACAACTGGTCGACCTCATTAGAAATAAAAACTCAAAAGATTAGATAGACAAACAAACAAACAAACACATAAATGTGGAGAGAAGGGCAGTGCGCGCAGGAGCAAAGGTAAACAGCAGACAGACCTGAATCCTTGTCTTTACAAGGTCGACCTCAGAACTTTGTTCAGTTTGTCTCGGTGACGGATAATGGAAGGAAGGGCAGGCAACTGGTCGACTTCATTTAAATAACAAATAAAAAATAAGATAAACTCTCAGGAATAGATAAATAATAACAAAAAGATTGTAAAGTGGAGAAAGCGAGAGCGCGCGAAGGCACTCAAGCAAACACAAACAGCACAGCACGATGCGTATTTATTTTTAAATTGACAAAATAAATCAAAAATAAATCAAAAATAAAAATAAGTGGAAAAGGCGAGAGTGCGCGAGCACACAGGAGCAACGACAAGCAGCGCAGCTTGATGCGTAGTAAAAAAAATAATAAATAGACAACTGGTCGACCTCATTAGAAATAAAAACCCAAAAGATTAGATAGACAAACAAACAAACACATAAATGTGGAGAGAAGGGCAGTGCGGGCAGGAGCAAAGGTAAACAGCAGACAGACCTGAATCCTTATCTTTACAAGGTCGACCTCAGAACTTTGTTCAGTTTGTCTCGGTGACGGGTAATGGAAGGAAGGGCAGGCAACTGGTCGACTTCATTTAAATAAACAAATAAAAATAAGATAAACTGCAGGAAGCCGGCAACAAGGCCATTACAAGATGGCTCCTACTTCCTTGCAGCCTTACTGGTAAATAACGGCAAAGCCTAACGGATTTACCGGCCTGAACCCTGCGCATGCGCAAGTGAGTTCTAGTCCCAGCCAATCCCGTGGCAGCTGCTAGTAGCAACCAGTCACAGACCAATCAGGGAACGACCCATGCTCACCCAACGGTATATAAGCAGGCGGTTTTGGCCTTTTGGTGCCCCTCGCTTCAGCTCTCCCTCAACCAAGCAGCTCCTCAATAAAATGTGATTGGGAAGGATCCTCGTGTGGTGGTCGCCTTTCCTCGCTGGACGGGGTTGCCGCCCGCCGCAATAAACTCTCAGGAATAGATAAATAATAACAAAAAAATTGTAATGTGGAGAAAGCGAGAGCGCGCGAATGCACTCAAGCAAACACAAACATCACAGCACGATGCGAATTTTTTTTAAATTGACAAAATAAATAAAAAATAAATCAAAAATAAAAATAAGTGGAAAAGGCGAGAGTTCGCGAGCACACAGGAGCAAAGACAAGCAGCGCAGCTTGATGCGTAGTTAAAAAAATAATAAATAGACAACTGGTCGACCTCATTAGAAATAAAAACCCAAAAGATTAGATAGACAAACAAACACATAAATGTGGAGAGAAGGGCAGTGCGCGCAGGAGCAAAGGTAAACAGCAGACAGACCTGAATCCTTGTCTTTACAAGGTCGACCTCAGAACTTTGTTCAGTTTGTCTCGGTGACGGATAATGGAAGGAAGGGCAGGCAACTGGTCGACTTCATTTAAATAAACACATAAAAAATAAGAAAAACTCTCAGGAATAGATAAATAATAACAAAAATATTGTAAAGTGGAGAAAGCGAGAGCGCGCGAATGCACTCAAGCAAACACAAACAGCACAGCACGATGCGTATTTTTTTTAAATTGACAAAATAAATAAAAAGTAAATCAAAAATAAAACTAAGTGGAAAAGGCGAGAGTGCGCGAGCACACTGGAGCAAAGACAAGCAGCGCAGCTTGATGCGTAGTAAAGAAAATAATAAATAGACAACTGGTCGACCTCATTAGAAATAAAAACTCAAAAGATTAGATAGACAAACAAACAAACAAACACATAAATGTGGAGAGAAGGGCAGTGCGCGCAGGAGCAAAGGTAAACAGCAGACAGACCTGAATCATTATCTTTACAAGGTCGACATCAGAACTTTGTTCAGTTTGTCTCGGTGACGGATAATGGAAGGAAGGGCAGGCAACTGGTCGACTTCATTTAAATAAACAAATAAAAAATAAGATAAACTCTCAGGAATAGATAAATAATAACAAAAAGATTGTAAAGTGGAGAAAGCGAGAGCGCGCGAAGGCACTCAAGCAAACACAAACAGCACAGCACGATGCGTATTTATTTTTAAATTGACAAAATAAATCAAAAATAAATCAAAAATAAAAATAAGTGGAAAAGGCGAGAGTGCGCGAGCACACAGGAGCAACGACAAGCAGCGCAGCTTGATGCGTAGTAAAAAAAATAATAAATAGACAACTGGTCGACCTCATTAGAAATAAAAACCCAAAAGATTAGATAGACAAACAAACAAACACATAAATGTGGAGAGAAGGGCAGTGCGGGCAGGAGCAAAGGTAAACAGCAGACAGACCTGAATCCTTATCTTTACAAGGTCGACCTCAGAACTTTGTTCAGTTTGTCTCGGTGACGGGTAATGGAAGGAAGGGCAGGCAACTGGTCGACTTCATTTAAATAAACAAATAAAAATAAGATAAACTGCAGGAAGCCGGCAACAAGGCCATTACAAGATGGCTCCTACTTCCTTGCAGCCTTACTGGTAAATAACGGCAAAGCCTAACGGATTTACCGGCCTGAACCCTGCGCATGCGCAAGTGAGTTCTAGTCCCAGCCAATCCCGTGGCAGCTGCTAGTAGCAACCAGTCACAGACCAATCAGGGAACGACCCATGCTCACCCAACGGTATATAAGCAGGCGGTTTTGGCCTTTTGGTGCCCCTCGCTTCAGCTCTCCCTCAACCAAGCAGCTCCTCAATAAAATGTGATTGGGAAGGATCCTCGTGTGGTGGTCGCCTTTCCTCGCTGGACGGGGTTGCCGCCCGCCGCAATAAACTCTCAGGAATAGATAAATAATAACAAAAAAATTGTAATGGGGAGAAAGCGAGAGCGCGCGAATGCACTCAAGCAAACACAAACAGCACAGCACGATGCGAATTTTTTTTAAATTGACAAAATAAATAAAAAATAAATCAAAAATAAAAATAAGTGGAAAAGGCGAGAGTTCGCGAGCACACAGGAGCAAAGACAAGCAGCGCAGCTTGATGCGTAGTTAAAAAAATAATAAATAGACAACTGGTCGACCTCATTAGAAATAAAAACCCAAAAGATTAGATAGACAAACAAACAAACACATAAATGTGGAGAGAAGGGCAGTGCGCGCAGGAGCAAAGGTAAACAGCAGACAGACCTGAATCCTTGTCTTTACAAGGTCGACCTCAGAACTTTGTTCAGTTTGTCTCGGTGACGGATAATGGAAGGAAGGGCAGGCAACTGGTCGACTTCATTTAAATAAACAAATAAAAAATAAGATAAACTCTCAGGAATAGATAAATAATAACAAAAAAATTGTAAAGTGGAGAAAGCGAGAGCGCGCGAATGCACTCAAGCAAACACAAACAGCACAGCACGATGCGTATTTTTTTTTAAATTGACAAAATAAATCAAAAATAAATCAAAAATAAAAATAACTGGAAAAGGCAAGAGTGCGCAGGCACACATGAGCAAAGACAAGCAGCGCAGCTTGATGCGTAGTAAAAAAAATAATAAATAGACAACTGGTCGACCTCATTAGAAATAAAAACCCAAAAGATTAGATAGACAAACAAACAAACACATAAATGTGGAGAGAAGGGCAGTGCGGGCAGGAGCAAAGGTAAACAGCAGACAGACCTGAATCCTTATCTTTACAAGGTCGACCTCAGAACTTTGTTCAGTTTGTCTCGGTGACGGATAATGGAAGGAAGGGCAGGCAACTGGTCGACTTCGTTTAAATAAACAAATAAAAAATGAGATAAACTCTCAGGAATAGATAAATAATAACAAAAAAATTGTAAAGTGGAGATAGCGAGAGCGCGCGAATGCACTCAAGCAAACACAAACAGCACATCACGATGCGTATTTTTTTTTAAATTGACAAAATAAATCAAAAATAAAAATAAGTGGAAAAGGCGAGAGTGCGCGAGCACACAGGAGCAAAGACAAGCAGCGCAGCTTGATGCGTAGTAAAAAAAATAATAAATAGACAACTGGACGACCTCATTAGAAATAAAAACCCAAAAGATTAGATAGACAAACAAACAAACACATAAATGTGGAGAGAAGACAGTGCGCGCAGGAGCAAAGGTAAAGAGCAGACAGACCTGAATCCTTATCTTTACAAGGTCGACCTCAGAACTTTGTTCAGCTTGTCTCGGTGACGGATAATGGAAGGAAGGGCAGGCAACTGGTCGACTTCATTTAAATAAAGAAATAAAAAATAAGATAAACTCTCAGGAATAGATAAATAATAACAAAAAAATTGTAAAGTGGAGAAAGCGAGGGCGCGCGAATGCACTCAAGCAAACACAAACAGCACAGCACAATGCGTATTTATTTTTAAATTGACAAAATAAATCAAAAATAAATCAAAAATAAAAATAAGTGGAAAAGGCGAGAGTGTGGGAGCACACAGGAGCAAAGACAAGCAGCGCAGCTTGATGCGTAGTAAAAAAAATAATAAATAGACAACTGGTCGACCTCATTAGAAATAAAAACCCAAAAGATTAGATAGACAAACAAACAAACACATAAATGTGGAGAGAAGGGCAGTGCGCGCAGGAGCAAAGGTAAACAGCAGACAGACATGAATCCTTATCTTTACAAGGTCGACCTCAGAACTTTGTTCAGTTTGTCTCGGTGACGGATAATGGAAGGAAGGGCAGGCAACTGGTCGACTTCATTTAAATAAACAAATAAAAAATAAGATAAACTCTCAGGAATAGATAAATAATAACAAAAAAATTGTAAAGTGGAGAAAGCGAGAGCGCGCGAAGGCACTCAAGCAAACACAAACAGCACAGCACGATGCGTATTTATTTTTAAATTGACAAAATAAATCAAAAATAAATCAAAAATAAAAATAAGTGGAAAAGGCGAGAGTGCGCGAGCACACAGGAGCAAAGACCAGCAGCGCAACTTGATGCGTAGTAAAAAAAATAATAAATAGACAACTGGTCGACCTCATTAGAAATAAAAACCCAAAAGATTAGATAGACAAACAAACAAACACATAAATGTGGAGAGAAGGGCAGTGCGGGCAGGAGCAAAGGTAAACAGCCTACAGACCTGAATCCTTATCTTTACAAGGTCGACCTCAGAACTTTGTTCAGTTTGTCTCGGTGACGGGTAATGGAAGGAAGGGCAGGCAACTGGTCGACTTCATTTAAATAAACAAATAAAAAATAAGATAAACTCTCAGGAATAGATAAATAATAACAAAAAAATTGTAAAGTGGAGAAAGCGAGAGCGCGCGAATGCACTCAAGCAAACACAAACAGAACAGCACGATGCGTATTTTTTTTAAATTGACAAAATAAATCAAAAATAAATCAAAAATAAAAATAAGTGGAAAAGGCGAGAGTGCGCGAGCAAACAGGAGCAAACACAAGCAGCGCAGCTTGATGCGTAGTAAAAAAAATAATAAATAGACAACTGGTCGACCTCATTAGAAATAAAACCCAAAAGATTAGATAGACAAACAAACAAACACATAAATGTGGAGAGAAGGGCAGTGCGCGCAGGAGCAAAGGTAAACAGCAGACAGACCTGAATCCTTGTCTTTACAAGGTCGACCTCAGAACTTTGTTCAGTTTGTCTCGGTGACGGATAATGGAAGGAAGGGCAGGCAACTGGTCCACTTCATTTAAATAAACAAATAAAAAATAAGATAAACTCTCAGGAATAGATAAATAATAACAAAAAATTGTAAAGTGGAGAAAGCGAGAGCGCGCGAATGCACTCAAGCAAACACAAACAGCACAGCAGGATGCGTATTTTTTTTAAAATTGACAAAATAAATAAAAAATAAATCAAAAATAAAAATAAGTGGAAAAGGCGAGAGTGCGCGAGCACACAGGAGCAAACACAAGCAGCGCAGCTTGATGCGTAGTAAAAAAAATAATAAATAGACAACTGGTCGACCTCATTAGAAATAAAAACCCAAAAGATTAGATAGACAAACAAACAAACACATAAATGTGGAGAGAAGGGCAGTGCGCGCAGGAGTAAAGGTAAACAGCAGACAGACCTGAATCCTTATCTTTACAAGGTCGACCTCAGAACTTTGTTCAGTTTGTCTCGGTGACGGATAATGGAAGGGAGGGCAGGCAACTGGTCGACTTCATTTAAATAAACAAATAAAACATAAGATAAACACTCAGGAATAGATAAATAATAACAAAAAATTGTAAAGTGCAGAAAGCGAGAGCGCGCGAATGCACTCAAGCAAACCCAAACAGCACAGCACGATGGGTATTTTTTTTTAAATTGACAAAATAAATCAAAAATAAATCAAAAATAAAAATAAGTGGAAAAGGCGAGAGTGCGCGAGCACACAGGAGCAAAGACAAGCAGCGCAGCTTGATGCATAGTAAAAAAAATAATAAATAGACAACTGGTCGACCTCATTAGAAATAAAAACCCAAAAGATTAGATAGACAAACAAACAAACACATAAATGTGGAGAGAAGGGCAGTGCGCGCAGGAGCAAATGTCAACAGCAGACAGACCTGAATCCTTATCTTTACAAGGTCGACCTCAGAACTTTGATCAGTTTGTCTCGGTGACGGATAATGGAAGGAAGGGCAGGCAACTGGTCGACTTCATTTAAATAAACAAATAAAAAATAAGATAAACTCTCAGGAATAGATAAATAATAACAAAAAAATTGTAAAGTGGAGAAAGCGAGAGCGCGCGAATGCACTCAAGCAAACACAAACAGCACAGCACTATGCGAATTTTTTTTTAAATTGACAAAATAAATCAAAAATAAATCAAAAATAAAAATAAGTGGAAAAGGCGAGAGTGCGCGAGCACACAGGAGCAAAGACAAGCAGCGCAGCTTGATGCGTAGTTAAAAAAATAATAAATAGACAACTGGTCGACCTCATTAGAAATAAAAACCCAAAAGATTAGATAGACAAACAAACAAACACATAAATGTGGAGAGAAGGGCAGTGCGCGCAGGAGCAAAGGTAAACAGCAGACAGACCTGAATCCTTGTCTTTACAAGGTCGACCTCAGAACTTTGTTCAGTTTGTCTCGGTGACGGATAATGGAAGGAAGGGCAGGCAACTGGTCGACTTCATTTAAATAAACAAATAAAAAATAAGATAAACTCTCAGGAATAGATAAATATTAACAAAAAGATTGTAAAGTGGAGAAAGCGAGAGCGCGCGAAGGCACTCAAGCAAACACAAACAGCACAGCACGATGCGTATTTATTTTTAAATTGACAAAATAAATCAAAAATAAATCAAAAATAAAAATAACTGGAAAAGGCAAGAGTGCGCGAGCACACATGAGCAAAGACAAGCAGCGCAGCTTGATGCGTAGTAAAAAAAATAATAAATAGACAACTGGTCGACCTCATTAGAAATAAAAACCCAAAAGATTAGATAGACAAACAAACAAACACATAAATGTGGAGAGAAGGGCAGTGCGCGCAGGAGCAAAGGTAAACAGCAGACAGACCTGAATCCTTATCTTTACAAGGTCGACCTCAGAACTTTGTTCAGTTTGTCTCGGTGACGGATAATGGAAGGAAGGGCAGGCAACTGGTCGACTTCATTTAAATAAACAAATAAATAATAAGATAAACTCTCAGGAATAGATAAATAATAACAAAAAAATTGTAAAGTGGAGAAAGCGAGAGCGCGCGAATGCACTCAAGCAAACACAAACAGCACAGCACGATGCGTATTTTTTTTTAAATTGACAAAATAAATAAAAAATAAATCAAAAATAAAAATAAGTGGAAAAGGCGAGAGTGCGCGAGCACACAGGAGCAAAGACAAGCAGCGCAGCTTGATGCGTAGTAAAAAAAATAATAAATAGACAACTGGTCGACCTCATTAGAAATAAAAACCCAAAAGATTAGATAGACAAACAAACAAACACATAAATGTGGAGAGAAGGGCAGTGCGCGCAGGAGCAAAGGTAAACAGCAGACAGACCTGAATCCTTATCTTTACAAGGTCGACCTCAGAACTTTGTTCAGTTTGTCTCGGTGACGGATAATGGAAGGGAGGGCAGGCAACTGGTCGACTTCATTTGAATAAACAAATAAAATAAGATAAATTCTCAGGAATAGATAAATAATAACAAAAAATTGTAAAGTGGAGAAAGCGAGAGCGCGCGAATGCACTGAAGCAAACACAAACAGCACAGCACGATGCGTATTTTTTTTTAAATTGACAAAATAAATCAAAAATAAATCAAAAATAAAAATAAGTGGAAAAGGCGAGAGTGCGCGAGCACACAGGAACAAAGACAAGCAGCGCAGCTTGATGCGTAGTAAAAAAAATAATAAATAGACAACTGGTCGACCTCATTAGAAATAAAAACCCAAAAGACTAGATAGACAAACAAACAAACACATAAATGTGGAGAGAAGTGCAGTGCGCGCAGGAGCAAAGGTAAACAGCAGACAGACCTGAATCCTTATCTTTACAAGGTCGACCTCAGAACTTTGTTCAGTTTGTCTCGGTGACGGATAATGGAAGGAAGGGCAGGCAACTGGTCGATTTCATTTAAATAAACAAATAAAAAATAAGATAAACTCTCAGGAATAGATAAATAATAACAAAAAAATTGTAAAGTGGAGATAGCGAGAGCGCGCGAATGCACTCAAGCAAACACAAACAGCACAGCACGATGCGTATTTTTTTTTAATTGACAAAATAAATCAAAAATAAATCAAAAATAAAAATAAGTGGAAAAGGCGAGAGTGCGCGAGCACACAGGAGCAAAGACAAGCAGCGCAGCTTGATGCGTAGTAAAAAAAATAATAAATAGACAAATGGTCGAACTCATTAGAAATAAAAACCCAAAAGATTAGATAGACAAACAAACACATACATGTGGAGAGAAGGGCAGTGCGCGCAGGAGCAAAGGTAAACAGCAGACAGACCTGAATCCTTATCTTTACAAGGTCGACCTCAGAACTTTGTTCAGTTTGTCTCTGTGACGGATAATGGAAGGAAGGGCAGGCAACTGGTCGACTTCATTTAAATAAACAAATAAAAAATAAGATAAACTCTCAGGAATAGATAAATAATAACAAAAAAATTGTAAAGTGGAGAAAGCGAGAGCGCGCGAAGGCACTCAAGCAAACACAAACAGCACAGCACGATGCGTATTTATTTTTAAATTGACAAAATAAATCAAAAATAAATCAAAAATAAAAATAAGTGGAAAAGGCGAGAGTGCGCGAGCACACAGGAGCAAAGACCAGCAGCGCAGCTTGATGCGTAGTAAAAAAAATAATAAATAGACAACTGGTCGACCTCATTAGAAATAAAAACCCAAAAGATTAGATAGACAAACAAACAAACACATAAATGTGGAGAGAAGGGCAGTGCAGGCAGGAGCAAAGGTAAACAGCAGACAGACCTGAATCCTTATCTTTACAAGGTCGACCTCAGAACTTTGTTCAGTTTGTCTCGGTGACGGGTAATGGAAGGAAGGGCAGGCAACTGGTCGACTTCATTTAAATAAACAAATAAAAATAAGATAAACTCTCAGGAATAGATAAATAATAACAAAAAAATTGTAATGTGGAGAAAGCGAGAGCGCACGAATGCACTCAAGCAAACACAAACAGCACAGCACGATGCGAATTTTTTTTTAAATTGACAAAATAAATAAAAAATAAATCAAAAATAAAAATAAGTGGAAAAGGCGAGAGTTCGCGAGCACACAGGAGCAAAGACAAGCAGCGCAGCTTGATGCGTAGTTAAAAAAATAATAAAGAGACAACTGGTCGACCTCATTATAAATAAAAACACAAAAGATTAGATAGACAAACAAACAAACACATAAATGTGGAGAGAAGGGCAGTGCGCGCAGGAGCAAAGGTAAACAGCAGACAGACCTGAATCCTTGTCTTTACAAGGTCGACCTCAGAACTTTGTTCAGTTTGTCTCGGTGACGGATAATGGAAGGAAGGGCAGGCAACTGGTCGACTTCATTTAAATAAACAAATAAAAAATAAGATAAACTCTCAGGAATAGATAAATAATAACAAAAACATTGTAAAGTGGAGAAAGCGAGAGCGCGCGAATGCACTGAAGCAAACACAAACAGCACAGCACGATGCGTATTTTTTTTTAAATTGACAAAATAAATCAAAAATAAATCAAAAATAAAAATAACTGGAAAAGGCAAGAGTGCGCGAGCACACATGAGCAAAGACAAGCAGCGCAGCTTGATGCGTAGTAAAAAAAATAATAAATAGACAACTGGTCGACCTCATTAGAAATAAAAACCCAAAAGATTAGATAGACAAACAAACAAACACATAAATGTGGAGAGAAGGGCAGTGCGCGCAGGAGCAAAGGTAAACAGCAGACAGACCTGAATCCTTATCTTTACAAGGTCGACCTCAGAACTTTGTTCAGTTTGTCTCGGTGACGGATAATGGAAGGAAGGGCAGGCAACTGGTCGACTTCATTTAAATAAACAAATAAATAATAAGATAAACTCTCAGGAATAGATAAATAATAACAAAAAAATTGTAAAGTGGAGAAAGCGAGAGCGCGCGAATGCACTCAAGCAAACACAAACAGCACAGCACGATGCGTATTTTTTTTTAAATTGACAAAATAAATAAAAAATAAATCAAAAATAAAAATAAGTGGAAAAGGCGAGAGTGCGCGAGCACACAGGAGCAAAGACAAGCAGCGCAGCTTGATGCGTAGTAAAAAAAATAATAAATAGACAACTGGTCGACCTCATTAGAAATAAAAACCCAAAAGATTAGATAGACAAACAAACAAACACATAAATGTGGAGAGAAGGGCAGTGCGCGCAGGAGCAAAGGTAAACAGCAGACAGACCTGAATCCTTATCTTTACAAGGTCGACCTCAGAACTTTGTTCAGTTTGTCTCGGTGACGGATAATGGAAGGGAGGGCAGGCAACTGGTCGACTTCATTTGAATAAACAAATAAAATAAGATAAATTCTCAGGAATAGATAAATAATAACAAAAAATTGTAAAGTGGAGAAAGCGAGAGGCGCGCGAATGCACTGAAGCAAACACAAACAGCACAGCACGATGCGTATTTTTTTTTAAATTGACAAAATAAATCAAAAATAAATCAAAAATAAAAATAAGTGGAAAAGGCGAGAGTGCGCGAGCACACAGGAACAAAGACAAGCAGCGCAGCTTGATGCGTAGTAAAAAAAATAATAAATAGACAACTGGTCGACCTCATTAGAAATAAAAACCCAAAAGACTAGATAGACAAACAAACAAACACATAAATGTGGAGAGAAGTGCAGTGCGCGCAGGAGCAAAGGTAAACAGCAGACAGACCTGAATCCTTATCTTTACAAGGTCGACCTCAGAACTTTGTTCAGTTTGTCTCGGTGACGGATAATGGAAGGAAGGGCAGGCAACTGGTCGATTTCATTTAAATAAACAAATAAAAAATAAGATAAACTCTCAGGAATAGATAAATAATAACAAAAAAATTGTAAAGTGGAGATAGCGAGAGCGCGCGAATGCACTCAAGCAAACACAAACAGCACAGCACGATGCGTATTTTTTTTTAATTGACAAAATAAATCAAAAATAAATCAAAAATAAAATAAGTGGAAAAGGCGAGAGTGCGCGAGCACACAGGAGCAAAGACAAGCAGCGCAGCTTGATGCGTAGTAAAAAAAATAATAAATAGACAAATGGTCGAACTCATTAGAAATAAAAACCCAAAAGATTAGATAGACAAACAAACACATAAATGTGGAGAGAAGGGCAGTGCGCGCAGGAGCAAAGGTAAACAGCAGACAGACCTGAATCCTTATCTTTACAAGGTCGACCTCAGAACTTTGTTCAGTTTGTCTCTGTGACGGATAATGGAAGGAAGGGCAGGCAACTGGTCGACTTCATTTAAATAAACAAATAAAAAATAAGATAAACTCTCAGGAATAGTAAATAATAACAAAAAAATTGTAAAGTGGAGAAAGCGAGAGCGCGCGAAGGCACTCAAGCAAACAGAAACAGCACAGCACGATGCGTATTTATTTTTAAATTGACAAAATAAATCAAAAATAAATCAAAAATAAAAATAAGTGGAAAAGGCGAGAGTGCGCGAGCACACAGGAGCAAAGACCAGCAGCGCAGCTTGATGCGTAGTAAAAAAAATAATAAATAGACAACTGGTCGACCTCATTAGAAATAAAAACCCAAAAGATTAGATAGACAAACAAACAAACACATAAATGTGGAGAGAAGGGCAGTGCGCGCAGGAGCAAATGTCAACAGCAGACAGACCTGAATCCTTATCTTTACAAGGTCGACCTCAGAACTTTGATCAGTTTGTCTCGGTGACGGATAATGGAAGGAAGGGCGGGCAACTGGTCGACTTCATTTAAATAAACAAATAAAAAATAAGATAAACTCTCAGGAATAGATAAATAATAACAAAAAAATTGTAAAGTGGAGAAAGCGAGAGCGCGCGAATGCACTCAAGCAAACACAAACAGCACAGCACTATGCGAATTTTTTTTTAAATTGACAAAATAAATCAAAAATAAATCAAAAATAAAAATAAGTGGAAAAGGCGAGAGTGCGCGAGCACACAGGAGCAAAGACAAGCAGCGCAGCTTGATGCGTAGTTAAAAAAATAATAAATAGACAACTGGTCGACCTCATTAGAAATAAAAACCCAAAAGATTAGATAGACAAACAAACAAACACATAAATGTGGAGAGAAGGGCAGTGCGCGCAGGAGCAAAGGTAAACAGCAGACAGACCTGAATCCTTGTCTTTACAAGGTCGACCTCAGAACTTTGTTCAGTTTGTCTCGGTGACGGATAATGGAAGGAAGGGCAGGCAACTGGTCGACTTCATTTAAATAAACAAATAAAAAATAAGATAAACTCTCAGGAATAGATAAATATTAACAAAAAGATTGTAAAGTGGAGAAAGCGAGAGCGCGCGAAGGCACTCAAGCAAACACAAACAGCACAGCACGATGCGTATTTATTTTTAAATTGACAAAATAAATCAAAAATAAATCAAAAATAAAAATAAGTGGAAAAGGCGAGAGTGCGCGAGCACACAGGAGCAACGACAAGCAGCGCAGCTTGATGCGTAGTAAAAAAAATAATAAATAGACAACTGGTCGACCTCATTAGAAATAAAAACCCAAAAGATTAGATAGACAAACAAACAAACACATAAATGTGGAGAGAAGGGCAGTGCAGGCAGGAGCAAAGGTAAACAGCAGACAGACCTGAATCCTTATCTTTACAAGGTCGACCTCAGAACTTTGTTCAGTTTGTCTCGGTGACGGGTAATGGAAGGAAGGGCAGGCAACTGGTCGACTTCATTTAAATAAACAAATAAAAATAAGATAAACTCTCAGGAATAGATAAATAATAACAAAAAAATTGTAATGTGGAGAAAGCGAGAGCGCACGAATGCACTCAAGCAAACACAAACAGCACAGCACGATGCGAATTTTTTTTTAAATTGACAAAATAAATAAAAAATAAATCAAAAATAAAAATAAGTGGAAAAGGCGAGAGTTCGCGAGCACACAGGAGCAAAGACAAGCAGCGCAGCTTGATGCGTAGTTAAAAAAATAATAAAGAGACAACTGGTCGACCTCATTATAAATAAAAACACAAAAGATTAGATAGACAAACAAACAAACACATAAATGTGGAGAGAAGGGCAGTGCGCGCAGGAGCAAAGGTAAACAGCAGACAGACCTGAATCCTTGTCTTTACAAGGTCGACCTCAGAACTTTGTTCAGTTTGTCTCGGTGACGGATAATGGAAGGAAGGGCAGGCAACTGGTCGACTTCATTTAAATAAACAAATAAAAAATAAGATAAACTCTCAGGAATAGATAAATAATAACAAAAACATTGTAAAGTGGAGAAAGCGAGAGCGCGCGAATGCACTGAAGCAAACACAAACAGCACAGCACGATGCGTATTTTTTTTTAAATTGACAAAATAAATCAAAAATAAATCAAAAATAAAAATAACTGGAAAAGGCAAGAGTGCGCGAGCACACATGAGCAAAGACAAGCAGCGCAGCTTGATGCGTAGTAAAAAAAATAATAAATAGACAACTGGTCGACCTCATTAGAAATAAAAACCCAAAAGATTAGATAGACAAACAAACAAACACATAAATGTGGAGAGAAGGGCAGTGCGCGCAGGAGCAAATGTCAACAGCAGACAGACCTGAATCCTTATCTTTACAAGGTCGACCTCAGAACTTTGATCAGTTTGTCTCGGTGACGGATAATGGAAGGAAGGGCAGGCAACTGGTCGACTTCATTTAAATAAACAAATAAAAAATAAGATAAACTCTCAGGAATAGATAAATAATAACAAAAAAATTGTAAAGTGGAGAAAGCGAGAGCGCGCGAATGCACTCAAGCAAACACAAACAGCACAGCACTATGCGAATTTTTTTTTAAATTGACAAAATAAATCAAAAATAAATCAAAAATAAAAATAAGTGGAAAAGGCGAGAGTGCGCGAGCACACAGGAGCAAAGACAAGCAGCGCAGCTTGATGCGTAGTTAAAAAAATAATAAATAGACAACTGGTCGACCTCATTAGAAATAAAAACCCAAAAGATTAGATAGACAAACAAACAAACACATAAATGTGGAGAGAAGGGCAGTGCGCGCAGGAGCAAAGGTAAACAGCAGACAGACCTGAATCCTTGTCTTTACAAGGTCGACCTCAGAACTTTGTTCAGTTTGTCTCGGTGACGGATAATGGAAGGAAGGGCAGGCAACTGGTCGACTTCATTTAAATAAACAAATAAAAAATAAGATAAACTCTCAGGAATAGATAAATATTAACAAAAAGATTGTAAAGTGGAGAAAGCGAGAGCGCGCGAAGGCACTCAAGCAAACACAAACAGCACAGCACGATGCGTATTTATTTTTAAATTGACAAAATAAATCAAAAATAAATCAAAAATAAAAATAAGTGGAAAAGGCGAGAGTGCGCGAGCACACAGGAGCAACGACAAGCAGCGCAGCTTGATGCGTAGTAAAAAAAATAATAAATAGACAACTGGTCGACCTCATTAGAAATAAAAACCCAAAAGATTAGATAGACAAACAAACAAACACATAAATGTGGAGAGAAGGGCAGTGCAGGCAGGAGCAAAGGTAAACAGCAGACAGACCTGAATCCTTATCTTTACAAGGTCGACCTCAGAACTTTGTTCAGTTTGTCTCGGTGACGGGTAATGGAAGGAAGGGCAGGCAACTGGTCGACTTCATTTAAATAAACAAATAAAAATAAGATAAACTCTCAGGAATAGATAAATAATAACAAAAAAATTGTAATGTGGAGAAAGCGAGAGCGCACGAATGCACTCAAGCAAACACAAACAGCACAGCACGATGCGAATTTTTTTTAAATTGACAAAATAAATAAAAAATAAATCAAAAATAAAAATAAGTGGAAAAGGCGAGAGTTCGCGAGCACACAGGAGCAAAGACAAGCAGCGCAGCTTGATGCGTAGTTAAAAAAATAATAAAGAGACAACTGGTCGACCTCATTATAAATAAAAACACAAAAGATTAGATAGACAAACAAACAAACACATAAATGTGGAGAGAAGGGCAGTGCGCGCAGGAGCAAAGGTAAACAGCAGACAGACCTGAATCCTTGTCTTTACAAGGTCGACCTCAGAACTTTGTTCAGTTTGTCTCGGTGACGGATAATGGAAGGAAGGGCAGGCAACTGGTCGACTTCATTTAAATAAACAAATAAAAAATAAGATAAACTCTCAGGAATAGATAAATAATAACAAAAACATTGTAAAGTGGAGAAAGCGAGAGCGCGCGAATGCACTGAAGCAAACACAAACAGCACAGCACGATGCGTATTTTTTTTTAAATTGACAAAATAAATCAAAAATAAATCAAAAATAAAAATAACTGGAAAAGGCAAGAGTGCGCGAGCACACATGAGCAAAGACAAGCAGCGCAGCTTGATGCGTAGTAAAAAAAATAATAAATAGACAACTGGTCGACCTCATTAGAAATAAAAACCCAAAAGATTAGATAGACAAACAAACAAACACATAAATGTGGAGAGAAGGGCAGTGCGCGCAGGAGCAAAGGTAAACAGCAGACAGACCTGAATCCTTATCTTTACAAGGTCGACCTCAGAACTTTGTTCAGTTTGTCTCGGTGACGGATAATGGAAGGAAGGGCAGGCAACTGGTCGACTTCATTTAAATAAACAAATAAATAATAAGATAAACTCTCAGGAATAGATAAATAATAACAAAAAAATTGTAAAGTGGAGAAAGCGAGAGCGCGCGAATGCACTCAAGCAAACACAAACAGCACAGCACGATGCGTATTTTTTTTTAAATTGACAAAATAAATAAAAAATAAATCAAAAATAAAAATAAGTGGAAAAGGCGAGAGTGCGCGAGCACACAGGAGCAAAGACAAGCAGCGCAGCTTGATGCGTAGTAAAAAAAATAATAAATAGACAACTGGTCGACCTCATTAGAAATAAAAACCCAAAAGATTAGATAGACAAACAAACAAACACATAAATGTGGAGAGAAGGGCAGTGCGCGCAGGAGCAAAGGTAAACAGCAGACAGACCTGAATCCTTATCTTTACAAGGTCGACCTCAGAACTTTGTTCAGTTTGTCTCGGTGACGGATAATGGAAGGGAGGGCAGGCAACTGGTCGACTTCATTTGAATAAACAAATAAAATAAGATAAATTCTCAGGAATAGATAAATAATAACAAAAAATTGTAAAGTGGAGAAAGCGAGAGCGCGCGAATGCACTGAAGCAAACACAAACAGCACAGCACGATGCGTATTTTTTTTTAAATTGACAAAATAAATCAAAAATAAATCAAAAATAAAAATAAGTGGAAAAGGCGAGAGTGCGCGAGCACACAGGAACAAAGACAAGCAGCGCAGCTTGATGCGTAGTAAAAAAAATAATAAATAGACAACTGGTCGACTCATTAGAAATAAAAACCCAAAAGACTAGATAGACAAACAAACAAACACATAAATGTGGAGAGAAGTGCAGTGCGCGCAGGAGCAAAGGTAAACAGCAGACAGACCTGAATCCTTATCTTTAAAAGGTCGACCTCAGAACTTTGTTCAGTTTGTCTCGGTGACGGATAATGGAAGGAAGGGCAGGCAACTGGTCGATTTCATTTAAATAAACAAATAAAAAATAAGATAAACTCTCAGGAATAGATAAATAATAACAAAAAAATTGTAAAGTGGAGATAGCGAGAGCGCGCGAATGCACTCAAGCAAACACAAACAGCACAGCACGATGCGTATTTTTTTTTAATTGACAAAATAAATCAAAAATAAATCAAAAATAAAAATAAGTGGAAAAGGCGAGAGTGCGCGAGCACACAGGAGCAAAGACAAGCAGCGCAGCTTGATGCGTAGTAAAAAAAATAATAAATAGACAAATGGTCGAACTCATTAGAAATAAAAACCCAAAAGATTAGATAGACAAACAAACACATAAATGTGGAGAGAAGGGCAGTGCGCGCAGGAGCAAAGGTAAACAGCAGACAGACCTGAATCCTTATCTTTACAAGGTCGACCTCAGAACTTTGTTCAGTTTGTCTCTGTGACGGATAATGGAAGGAAGGGCAGGCAACTGGTCGACTTCATTTAAATAAACAAATAAAAAATAAGATAAACTCTCAGGAATAGATAAATAATAACAAAAAAATTGTAAAGTGGAGAAAGCGAGAGCGCGCGAAGGCACTCAAGCAAACACAAACAGCACAGCACGATGCGTATTTATTTTTAAATTGACAAAATAAATCAAAAATAAATCAAAAATAAAAATAAGTGGAAAAGGCGAGAGTGCGCGAGCACACAGGAGCAAAGACCAGCAGCGCAGCTTGATGCGTAGTAAAAAAAATAATAAATAGACAACTGGTCGACCTCATTAGAAATAAAAACCCAAAAGATTAGATAGACAAACAAACAAACACATAAATGTGGAGAGAAGGGCAGTGCGGGCAGGAGCAAAGGTAAACAGCCTACAGACCTGAATCCTTATCTTTACAAGGTCGACCTCAGAACTTTGTTCAGTTTGTCTCGGTGACGGGTAATGGAAGGAAGGGCAGGCAACGGGTCGACTTCATTTAAATAAACAAATAAAAAATAAGATAAACTCTCAGAATAGATAAATAATAACGAAAATATTGTAAAGAGGAGAAAGCGAGAGCGCGCGAATGCACTCAAGCAAACACAAACAGCACAGCACGATGCGAATTTTTTTTTAAATTGACAAAATAAATCAAAAATAAATCAAAAATAAAAATAAGTGGAAAAGGCGAGAGTGCGCGAGCACACAGGAGCAAAGACAAGCAGCGCAGCTTGATGCGTAGTAAAAAAAATAATAAATAGACAACTGGTCGACCTCATTAGAAATAAAAACCCAAAAGATTAGATAGACAAACAAAGAAACACATAAATGTGGAGAGAAGGGCAGTGCGCGCAGGAGCAAAGGTAAACAGCAGACAGACCTGAATCCTTGGTCTTTACAAGGTCGACCTCAGAACTTTGTTCAGTTTGTCTCGGTGACGGATAATGGAAGGAAGGGCAGGCAACTGGTCGACTTCATTTAAATAAATACATAAAAAATAAGATAAACTCTCAGGAATAGATAAATAATAACAAAAATATTGTAAAGTGGAGAAAGCGAGAGCGCGCGAATGCACTCAAGCAAACACAAACAGCACAGCACGATGCGTATTTTTTTTTAAATTGACAAAATAAATCAAAAATAAATCAAAAATAAAAATAAGTGGAAAAGGCGAGAGTGCGCGAGCACACAGGAGCAAAGACAAGCAGCGCAGCTTGATGCATAGTAAAAAAAATAATAAATAGACAACTGGTCGACCTCATTAGAAATAAAAACCCAAAAGATTAGATAGACAAACAAACAAACACATAAATGTGGAGAGAAGGGCAGTGCGGGCAGGAGCAAAGGTAAACAGCCTACAGACCTGAATCCTTATCTTTACAAGGTCGACCTCAGAACTTTGTTCAGTTTGTCTCGGTGACGGGTAATGGAAGGAAGGGCAGGCAACTGGTCGACTTCATTTAAATAAACAAATAAAAAATAAGATAAACTCTCAGGAATAGATAAATAATAACAAATAAATTGTAAAGTGGAGAAAGCGAGAGCGCGCGAATGCACTCAAGCAAACACAAACAGCACAGCACGATGCGAATTTTTTTTAAATTGACAAAATAAATCAAAAATAAATCAAAAATAAAAATAAGTGGAAAAGGCGAGAGTGCGCGAGCACACAGGAGCAAAGACAAGCAGCGCAGCTTGATGCATAGTAAAAAAAATAATAAATAGACAACTGGTCGACCTCATTAGAAATAAAAACCCAAAAGATTAGATAGACAAACAAACAAACACATAAATGTGGAGAGAAGGGCAGTGCGCGCAGGAGCAAAGGTAAACAGCAGACAGACCTGAATCCTTGTCTTTACAAGGTCGACCTCAGATCTTTGTTCAGTTTGTCTCGGTGACGGATAATGGAAGGAAGGGCAGGCAACTGGTCGACTTCATTTAAATAAACACATAAAAAATAAGATAAACTCTCAGGAATAGATAAATAATAACAAAAAAATTGTGAAGTGGAGAAAGCGAGAGCGCGCGAATGCACTCAAGCAAACACAAACAGCACAGCACGATGCGTATTTTTTTTAAATTGACAAAATAAATCAAAAATAAATCAAAAATAAAAATAAGTGGAAAAGGCGAGAGTGCGCGAGCACACAGGAGCAAAGACAAGCAGCGCAACTTGATGCATAGTAAAAAAAATAATAAATAGACAACTGGTCGACCTCATTAGAAATAAAAACCCAAAAGATTAGATAGACAAACAAACAAACACATAAATGTGGAGAGAAGGGCAGTGCGGGCAGGAGCAAAGGTAAACTGCCTACAGACCTTAATCCTTATCTTTACAAGGTCGACCTCAGAAATTTGTTCAGTTTGTCTCGGTGACGGGTAATGGAAGGAAGGGCAGGCAACTGGTCGACTTCATTAAAATAAACAAATAAAAAATAAGATAAACTCTCAGGAATAGATAAATAATAACAAAAAAATTGTAAAGTGGAGAAAGCTGAGAGCGCGCGAATGCACTCAAGCAAACACAAACAGCACAGCACGATGAAAATTTTTTTTTAAATTGACAAAATAAATAAAAAATAAATCAAAAATAAAAATAAGTGGAAAAGGCGAGAGTGCGCGAGCACACAGGAGCAAAGACAAGCAGCGCAGCTTGTTGCGTATTTAAAAAAATAATAAATAGACAACTGGTCGACATCATTAGAAATAAAAACCCAAAAGATTAGATAGACAACAAACACATAAATGTGGAGAGAAGGGCAGTGCGCGCAGGAGCAAAGGTAAACTGCCTACAGACCTGAATCTTTGTCTTTACAAGGTCGACCTCAGAACTTTGTTCAGTTTGTCTCGGTGAAGGATAATGGAAGGAAGGGCAGGCAACTGGTCGACTTCATTTAAATAAACAAATAAAAAAGAAGATAAACCTCTCAGGAATGGATAAATAATAAGAAAAAAATTGTAAAGTGGAGAAAGCGAGAGCGCGCGAATGCACTCAAGCAAACACAAACAGCACAGCACGATGGGTATTTTTTTTAAATTGACAAAATAAATCAAAAATAAATCAAAAATAAAAAATAAGTGGAAAAGGCGAGAGTGCGCAAGCACACAGGAGCAAAGACAAGCAGCGCAGCTTGATGCGTAGTAAAAAAAATAATAAATAGACAACTGGTAGACCTCATTAGAAATAAAAACCCAAAAGATTAGATAGACAAACAAACAAACACATAAATGTGGAGAGAAGGGCAGTGTGCGCAGGAGCAAAGGTAAACAGCAGACAGACCTGAATCCTTATCTTTACAAGGTCGACCTCAGAACTTTGTTCAGTTTGTCTCGGGTGACGGATAATGGAAGGGAGTGCAGGCAACTGGTCGACTTCATTTGAATAAACAAATAAAAAATAAGATAAACTCTCAGGAATAGATAAATAATAACAAAAATATTGTAAAGTGGAGAAAGCGAGAGCGCGCGAATGCACTGAAGCAAACACAAACAGCACAGCACGATGCGTATTTTTTTTTAAATTGACAAAATAAATCAAAAGATAAATCAAAAATAAAAATAAGTGGAAAAGGCGAGAGTGCGCGAGCACACAGGAGCAAAGACAAGCAGCGCAGCTTGATGCGTAGTAAAAAAAATAATAAATAGACAACTGGTCGACCTCATTAGAAATAAAAACACAAAAGATTAGATAGACAAACAAACACATAAATGTGGAGAGAAGGGGAGTGCGCGCAGGAGCAAAGGTATACAGCAGACAGACCCTGAATCCTTGTCTTTACAAGGGTCGACCTCAGAACGTTGTTCAGTTTGTCTCGGTGACGGATAATGGAAGGAAGGGCAGGCAACTGGTCGACTTCATTTAAATAAACAAATAAAAAATAAGATAAACTCTCAGGAATAGATAAATAATAAAAAAAAATTGTAAAGTGGAGAAAGCGAGAGCGCGCGAATACACTCAAGCAAACACAAACAGCACAGCACGATGCGTTTTTTTTTTTTAAATTGACAAAATAAATCAAAAATAAAAATAAGTGGAAAATGCGAGAGTGCGCGAGCACACAGGAGCAAAGACAAGCAGCGCAGCTTGATGCGTAGTAAAAAAATAATAAATAGACAACTGGTCGACCTCATTAGAAATAAAAACCAAAAGATTAGATAGACAAACAAACAAACACATAAATGTGAAGAGAAGGGCAGTGCGCGCAGGAGCAAAGGTAAACAGCAGAGAGACCTGAATCCTTATCTTTACAAGGTCGACCTCAGAACTTTGTTCAGTTTGTCTCGGTGACGGATAATGGAAGGAAGGGCAGGCAACTGGTCGACTTCATTTAAATAAACAAATATAAAATAAGATAAACTCTCAGGAATAGATAAATAATAACAAAAAAAATTGTAAAGTGGAGAAAGCGAGAGCGCGCGAATGCACTCAAGCAAACACAAACAGCACAGCACGATGCGTATTTTTTTTAAATTGACAAAATAAATCAAAAATAAATCAAAATAAAAATAAGTGGAAAAGGGCGAGAGTGCGCGAGCACACAGGAGCAAAGACAAGCAGCGCAGCTTGATGCGTAGTAAAAAAAATAATAATTAGACAACTGGTCTACCTCATTAGAAATAAAAACACAAAAGATTAGATAGACAAACAAACACATAAATGTGGAGAGAAGGGCAGTGCGCGCAGGAGCAAAGGTAAACAGCAGACAGACCTGAATCCTTGTCTTTACAAGGTCGACCTCAGACCGTTGTTCAGTTTGTCTCGGTGACGGATAATGGAAGGAAGGGCAGGCAACTGGTCGACTTCATTTAAATAAACAAATAAAAAATAAGATAAACTCTCAGGAATAGATAAATAATAAAAAAATTGTAAAGTGGAGAAAGCGAGAGAGCGCGGCGAATGCACTCAAGCAAACACAAACAGCACAGCACGATGCGTTTTTTTTAAAAATTGACAAAATAAATCAAAAATAAAAATAAGTGGAAAAGGCGAGAGTGCGCGAGCACACAGGAGCAAAGACGAGCAGCGCATCTTGGTGCGTAGTAAAAAAAATAATAAATAGACAACTGGTCGACCTCATTAGAAATAAAAACCCAAAAGATTAGATAGACAAACAAACAAACACATAAATGTGAAGAGAAGGGCAGTGCGCGCAGGAGCAAAGGTAAACAGCAGAGAGACCTGAATCCTTATCTTTACAAGGTCGACCTCAGAACTTTGTTCAGTTTGTCTCGGTGATGGGATAATGGAAGGAAGGGCAGGCAACTGGTCGACTTCATTTAAATGAACAAATATAAAATAAGATAAACTCTCAGGAATAGATAAATAATAACAAAAAAATTGTAAAGTGGAGAAAGCGAGAGCGCGCGAATGCACTCAAGCAAACACAAACAGCACAGCACGATGCGTATGTTTTTTTAAATTGAAAAAATAAATCAAAAATAAATCAAAAATAAAAATAAGTGGAAAAGGCGAGAGTGCGCGAGCACACAGGAGCAAAGACAAGCAGCGCAGCTTGATGCGTAGTAAAAAAAATAATAAATAGACAACTGGTCGACCTCATTAGAAATAAAAACCCAAAAGATTAGATAGACAAACAAACAAACACATAAATGTGGAGAGAAGGGCAGTGCGCGCAGGAGCAAAGGTAAACAGCAGACAGACCTGAATCCTTATCTTTACAAGGTCGACCTCAGAACTTTGTTCAGTTTGTCTCGGTGACGGATAATGGAAGGAAGGGCAGGCAAATGGTCGATTTCATTTAAATAAACAAATAAAAAATAAGATAAACTCTCAGGAATAGATAAATAATAACAAAAAAATTGTAAAGTGGAGAAAGCGAGGGCGCGCGTATGCACTCAAGCAAACACAACCAGCACAGCATGATGCGTATTTTTTTTAAATTGACAAAATAAATCAAAAATAAATCAAAATAAAAATAAGTGGAAAAGGCGGAGAGGGTGCGCGAGCACACAAGAGCAAAGACAAGCAGCGCAGCTTGATGCGTATTTAAAAAAATAATGAATAGACAACTGGTCGACCTCATTAGAAATAAAAACCCAAAAGATTAGATAGACAAACAAACAAACACATAAATGGGGAGAGAAGGGCAGTGCGCGCAGGAGCAAAGGTAAACAGCAGACAGACCTGAATCCTTGTCTTTACAAGGTCGACCTCAGAACTTTGTTCAGTTTGTCTCGGTGACGGATAATGGAAGGAAGGGCAGGCAACTGGTCGACTTCATTTAAATAAACAAATAAAAAATAAGAGAAAACTCTCAGGAATAGATAAATAATAACAAAAAAATTGTATAGTGGAGAAAGCGAGAGCGCGCGATGC